>NC_037675.1:22606253-22743059 GCF_003255815.1 Theropithecus gelada | reverse complement strand
GCCACCCGGGTTTACGCCATTCTCCTGCCTCAGCCTCCCGAGTAGCTGGGACTACAGGCGCCGCCATCACGCCCGGCTAGTTTTTTGTATTTTTAGTAGAGACGGGGTTTCACCATGTTAGCCAGGATGGTCTCGATCTCCTGACCTTGTGATCCGCCCGTCTCGGCCTCCCAAAGTGCTGGGATTACAGGCTTGAGCCACCGCGCCCGGCCTTAAATAGCTGTTCTTAAAAACTGATGTAGTAGTGAAAATTTTACCTATTCAGCCTGAAATAATGAACTAGTTCTAATGCTACAGTTACTTTTCCTACCGAAGGATAGGTACCTTTAGGCCTAATTATTTCCCCAATGTGCTCTAAGCATAATACCACTATATTAGAGCCAATCTGAAAAACAGAAACAGAAAGATTAAATTGCCTTCCGATCATAGAACTTTCCATCTCAGGCAATGCTATCTCTGGACTGCTACTCTTTTGAAATTATTACTATTTCTTATTTCATTGATATATAACTTATGTAAGATACATAAATTTTAAGTGTATAGCTTAATGGATTTTTTAGATATGCAACCATCCAAGTAATCACTATCCAGATCAAAGATGCAGAACATTTCCTTGTGCCCTTTCCAGTGAATACTTCCTTCCCTTCCCAACAGGTATCACTATTTTGATAGCTCAGTTTTGCCTATTCTTGACCCTCATTTAAAAATATGAACTAATATGAACTAGCCAGGCGCGGTGGCTCATGCCTGTAATCCCAGCACTTTGGGAGGAGGAGGCAAGTGGATCACAAGGTCAGGAGATCAAGACTGGCCTAGCCAACATGGTGAAACCCCACCTCTACTAAAAATACAAAAATTAGCTAGGCATGGTGGCGGGCACCTGTAGTCCGAGCTACTCGTGAGGCTTAGGTAGCAGAATCGCTTGAACCCAGGAGGCGGAGGTTGCAGTGAGCCAAGGCTGAACCACGGCATCCCAGCCTGGGTGACAGAGTGAGACTCCATCTCAAAAAAAAAAAAAAGAACTAATATAGTATCTACTCTTTTATGTCTGTTTTCTACTCAACAATATATTGTTTAGATTATCCAACTGCATTTATAATTTCATTTTTTATTTCTGTGTAGTATTCCTTTTCACAAATACACCATTTTTTTCTGTTGATAGACATCTGGGTTGTTTTCAGGGTTAAGCTATTAAGAATAAAGTTGCTGTGAACATGTTTTTGGTGAACATATGCAATCATTTCTGTTGTGTACATATCACAGAGTGGAATTTACCTGGTCATAGGTTAGGGGGGACATGTTTATCTTTAGTAGGTACTGCTAGTTTTCCAGTGGCTCAATTAATTTACACTCTCACTAGCAATAAAGTTATCCACATCCACTGGGCAAGGTGGCTCACAGCTATAATCCCAGCACTTTGGGAGGCTGAGGCAGGTGGATCACTTGAGGTCAGGAGTTTGAGAGCAACTTGGCCAACATGGTGAAAACCGGTCTCTACCAAAAATACTAAAAAAATTAGCCAGGTGTGGTGGTGCATTCCTGTAAACCCAGCTACTCAGGAGGCTGAGGCACAAGAGTTGCTTCAACGTGGGAGGTGGAGGTTGCAGTGAGTCGAGATCCTGCCACTGCACTGCAGCTTGGGCGACAGAGCAAGACTATCTCAAAAAAAAAACCAAACAAACAAAGAAAAAAACAAAAGAGTTATCCACATCCTTGCCAACTCTTACTGGCAATTTGGACATCTTCTTTTGTGAAGTGACTGTTCAAATCTTTTGCCTCCTTTTATTTTATTTTTTTGAGACGGAGTTTCACTTTTGTTGCCCAGGCTGGAGTGCAATGGTGCAATCTCAGCTTACCACAACTTCCACCTCCCAGGTTCAAGTGATTCTCCTGCCTCAGCCTCCCGAGTAGCTAGGATTACAGGCATGTGCTGCCACGCCCAGCTTATTTTGTATTTTTAGTAGAGACGGGGTTTCTCCATGTCGCTCGGGCTGGTCTTGAACTCCAGACCTCAGGTGATCCACTCACCTCAGCCTCCCAAAATGCTGGGATTACAGGCATGAGCCACCACGCCTGGCCTTTGCTTCCTTTTAAATTGGATTCTTTCTTTTACTCTGCATAAATACTTGATATATTCTGAATATGAGTTAGATATATGTATTGTAAATATCTTCTCCCAGTCTGTGGAATGCCTATTATGAAATCATGTTTTTTGATGAAAAGAAGTTCCTAATTACAGTGGAGACCAATTATTCATTTTTTAAATGTTTAGTACTTTTTATGGGCAACTACTTTTTTTGGGGAGGGTCAGCAAACTCTAAAAATTTCCTCTCTTGTAAAAACAATTTTTTTTAATATTACCTTTACCTACTTCTAAGATTTGGGATGGCTCACAATAAAACCATAACCCCATTAAAATAAGTTATAAAACAATCATTACCACCACTACCAAGGGAAAGGGAAGGTATAGAAGTTGTAATGAGAAAATGGAGAACTGTTAACAATGACAGGAGCCTCAGGCAAAAGGAAGCTACTGAAATTGAGACTAAAACTTAGCTATCAGCTTCTTGGCAAAATAAAATAAGATTTCTTAAGTCCCAAAAACAAAAACAAAGGACAGACTGAACTTGGAAAGTTTCTTTCTTTTTCATTATAATATTACTTATTAATACTTTAAATTTACTTTTCTTCACTATACACCATGATTCTTCATGGGAGGTTTCTTGACATAAAAAGGAACCACTTCGGGCCAGGCATGGTGGCTCACACCTATAATCCTAGCACTTTGGAAGGCTGAGGTGGGAGGATCGCTTGAGCCTAGGAATTTGAGACAAGCCTGGACAACATGGTGAGATCCTGTCTCTATCAAAAACAAAAGCAAAAACAAAAAGGAACCACTTTTTTAATGTGGTTACCTCTTGATTATTCAATTTCATAAACGGGGTAGAGAATTAAGAACAGTGGGTAAACTTAAAAGCTACTTGTATTTCATTTTAAAATGCACTTTCACATGAATGAGGCCAAAGTCAAATTTATAACACTCTAAATAACAAAATTTAAACTGTGGAGACCTGATTGAGGAGAAATTGGGAATTTCATGCAGGTAAGTCCAATGTGAGATTTGCAACACTCAAATAATTAGATTTCAAAATGGAGATCTCACTCGAAGAAACTGGCAACTGAGAGTGCAAAGCACCAAGCACATTTTAGCTGTTTTTGTTTTGAGACGGAGTCTCACTTGTTCACCCAAGCTGGAGTACAATGGTGCGATCCTGGCTCACTGCAAACTCTGCTTCCCGGGTTCAAGTGATTCTCCTGCCTCAGTCCCCTGAGTAGCTGGGATTACAGGTGCGCACCACCACGCCTGGCTGATTTTTGTATTTTTGGTAGAGATGGGGTTTCACATGTTGGTCAGGCTGGTCTTGAACTCCTGACCTCGTGATCCGCCCACCTTGGCCTCCCAAAGTGCTGGGATTACAGGCATGAGCCACCACGCCCGGCCTCAGCTGTTTTTTTAAAATTAATTATTACTATTTTTTATAGAGACGGAGTTTGATCACGTTGCCCAACCTGGTCTAGAACTCTTGGGCTCAAGCAATTCTCCCACCTCAGCCTCCCAAACAGTTCGGATTAGTGGCATGAGCCACTGTGCTGGGTCCAGATTTAGGTTTTATATCATTTCTAAGTTTGCCACACACTAGATTCACACTTACCCTGCTTGTAAGACTAATAAAGCAACAAAAAAGTTAAACTGGCGCTGGGCATGGTGGCTTATGCCTATAATCCTAGCACTTTGGGAGGCTGAGGTGGACAGATCACTTGAGGCCAGGAGTTCAAGACCAGCCTGGGCAACATGATGAAACCCTGTCTCTACTAAAATACAAAAAAAAAAAAAAAAAAAAGAAAAAAGAAAAAAAATTAGCTGGGTGTGGTGGCGCACACCTGTACTCCCAGCTACTTGGGAGGCTGAGGCAGAAGAATCACTTCAGCCCAGGAGGTGGAGGCTGCAGTGAGCCAAGATCGTGCCACGGCACTGCAGCCTGGGCTACAGGGAGACTGTCACCTCCCCCCCCCAAAAAAGAAAAAAAAGTTAAACTAGCAACTACCCCTTGTCAACCCCATTTTCATCCATGAAAACGTTAGGATTATAGGATAAGCGCATGCGACAGCCACTGACAATTCTTGGTACAAAAAACTGATGCAAATGGTCCACACCACTTTTGAAAATAAATTTAAAAGTCCTCAAAAAATGGCAGGTGGTTCAAGACTTCAGTTTCTCAAAGACAGAAATTTTTGTCTGTTCCACCATTCTCTTTTGCTTCTCCCAAACAAGTGATACGTATCTATATTATGAAAATATTTCAACCAGAATTTTTTTTTTTTTTTTTTGAGACAGAGTTTCCCTCTTTTTGCCCAGGCTGGAGTGCAATGGCACGATCTCGGCTCACCACAACCTCCGCCTCCCGGGATCAAGCGATTCTCCTGCCTCAGCCTCCCAAGTAGCTGGGATTACAGGCATGCGCCACTACCCCGGCTAATTTTGTATTTTTAGTAGAGACGGGGTTTCTCCATGTTGGTCAGGCTGGTCTTGAACTCCCGACCTCAGGTGATCCACCTGCCTCGGCCTCCCAAAGTGCTGGGATTACAGGCATGAGCCACCGCGCCCGGCTCAACCAGATTTTTTTAACAACTACTTTAGGGTTTCATCACAACCTTTACTTCTACTATAAAACAGTATAAGAAGCTATTATTACAGCTGTTTGACAGTTGGGGAAACTATGACATACAACGATGAAGTAATGTGCCCAACGTCTGAGTCACAGAAAAACTGAAACACATATCCTACTCAACTCTTTTTATGTTCTCTAGCAGCTATTTCCTTTCTTCCTGGCATTAGCAAAACAAGCCGACACTGTGTAGGTAAAGGTAACCACAAACTTTTTATTAAAGTAGTAAATTTAGGCCAGGCGCAGTGGCTCAGGCCTGTAATTCCAGCACTTTGGGAGGCCGAGGTGGGTGGATCACCTGAGGTCAGGAGTTTGAGACCAGCCTGGCCAATATGGTGAAACTATATCTCTACTAAATATACAAAAATTAGCCGGGCATGGTGGCACACGCCTGTAATCCCAGCTACTCGGGAGGCTGAGGCAGGAGAATCGCTTGAACCCGGGAGGCGGAGGTTGCAGTGAGCCGACATCGCACCACTGCACTCCAGCCTGGGCGACAAAGCGAGACTCTGTCTCAAAACAAAACAAAACCAGTAGGAAATATAAATGAAACAAATTTAAAAAGACCCCTTCAACAGAGTTCGTTACAGGAATGAACACACGCTGTTCCTCGGTCAACCCTCTGCTAGGTAAGCTCCTCCCCTCACCCCAATTTCTTCAGCTGCTGAAAAATTTTCTTCCCACTGCGATCCTTTAAGATCACTGTAGTTATCTCTCCCCAGAGAAAGGAGACAATTTCACTCTGTCTTCTAATCCAGAATCACTTTTCTCTTTAAATAGGTTATCTCTTTCCAATAGCTTGCTTTTCTGATGACAGCAACTTCCCAAGACTTCCCCAGATAGTCCCCATAGGCTCTAGAAGCAGCTGCCACTTTTCTCTAAACACCAATTGCGGCCCTTAGTTCCCAGCCCCCGTCCCTGGAGTCCGTGCTCTCCTCCCCACCACCCTACCCCACCGCTGCCTCAGGCCCTCCCCCCGCGGCGTCGGCAGCTCGTGCTCACCTCGGCCCCTGACAGGAAGGGATGCGAAGGCCCTGTGATAGTCAGGTAATTGTCATTTCCTCCGGGAAACTGGAAACCAAAAGAAAGCCGCGGGGATAAGTTAGGGGGAGCAGGGAATTAGCTTGGAGCGATGGCTTCTGACCCCGACATTCTGACAACACTCCCCAAACCCCGCTCTCTCTCCTCTCCCGTCAGTCGCCTCTCCACCCGGCTTCCCGTCTCTGCTTCAACCCGGTCGGCCGCGTTCTCTCGCCACCCTTCTTAGCTATCAGGTTCCTACCTCCATCTTCACACAACCGCTCCCACCGTCTCAGACCCTCATCCCTCCCACCGCCCCCACTGGTCTCGGAACTGCCGTCACTTCCGCAAGGACGTGCGTTACTCTCTGCTCATTGGAAGGAGCGCCGTGGGGCTGCAGCGAGTCAGGCGCTGGCCTATCGCCCCCTGGAGCTTGGAGGGATAATGGCATGTAGAAGTACTAGAGGTGTCCCTGGAGGTGGCGTTGGGTACTCCCGACCTAAGGAGGATTTCTGGGGAGAGCAATAGAGACGTGATCTGGGCTAGAGGAGCCGGAGAGGGTGGGCGGCCGGGAAGAAGAAGATCGGTAGATTGAGTGGCTAGAGAGGTTGGAGGTAAGTGGCTGTAGAAGTCCGGCGGACCCGGAACCCAGAGGACGCGACATCATGACTTATGCTTATCTCTTCAAGTATATCATCATCGGAGACACAGGTAACCCTCAGGTTGTTCGCCTTCAAGGCTGGGGCGGACATCCGAAGCTCCCAAATTGGGTGGCGGGGGCGGGGCTCACTTTGTGGGCTGGGCGATTCGAGACGGGCGGGGCGGTTCGGGGCGGCCAGGGGCGGGGCTCGGGGACCCCCCGCTTCTCTGGTCCGGGAAGTCCAGAGTCCGGATAGTGTTCCAGCGCTGCGTGACTCTGGGAGCGTGTTTTCTCTTTCAGGTGTGGGGAAGTCATGTCTCCTCCTGCAGTTTACAGATAAGCGGTTCCAGCCTGTCCACGACCTCACAATAGGTAAGTGCATCTACTTGTTCCAGAACAGATAAAACCTGACTAGCTAAATTGCTACAGTGGAAAGTTAGCAGCCTTCAGTGTTCAAAGTAAAAAGTTATCCCTCACTACTTTAAACTAGTCCAAAGTTATGTTAATGAAGTGGTTAATCAAACGTTGATATGTGGCGACTAGTGTAAGGGAGAGTATATAATTGAAAGGTAACTTTTTAGAGTGTGAGGTAGAGACTTGTCATATAATTTTTTTTCAAGTACAATTTTTTATGTTTATGGAAAATCCCACGAAAGCATAACTGCTTATTTGTAAACTCATCTGTGCTTTGCAGTAAATTAATACCAGCCTTACTTTTAAAAAGTAAACACCAATACATAGACATTTTTTATATTGGTGAAGAAGCAAATTGAAGAGTCATCCCTGCCTTAGAATTAATAGGCAAATAAAACTAAAAACTTTCCTTTTAAATAAAACAGTGTGTTAACAGTTCCTCATACCCACTGGGGATCCTGGAAAATATTAACATTTCCCACACATTTGTGATAAGGCATAGCCTGAAGGGGCTTTTAGCTACCCCCTCTTCATTATCTCCATAACCCCAGTCCAAATAAACAACATATATGAAACTAGCTTTGTTGCCATGCAAATGCAGTTTCTAAATAAAACTCCGACATCCCCATTCTTACAATATTGCTACTTCCAAGTCACACCTATGTGGAAATCTGAAGCTACCACTGTTCTAACGGATTTATTTAGAGTCAAATAATTGATGGGGTTAGAAAAGGATTTAGAAGGCAGTATCAACCAAAAGGTATTTTAAAGGGAATATTGAGTGAATTCTTACTTTGTGGTAGGGGCTAATGATACAATGCTTAACAAGGCAACAATGCTTAATTGTTCCTCTGGCAATTATTGGAGATATAAAATGTATTGTTAAAAAAAATTAGGTGGGCGTTGTGGCGTGCGCCTGTAAGGTACATACTGGGGAGGCTGAGGCAGGAGAATCACTTGAACTCGGGAGGTGGAGACAGTAGTGAGCCGAGATCGCACCACTGCACTCCAGACTGGGTGACAAAGCAAGAGACTCCATCTCAAAAAAAAAAAAAAAAAAAAAAAAAAAGTATTGTTTCTGAGAACCTATTTCTTAGGCTCTTTTCTTAAAGAAAAAAATCTGGAATTACAAAAAAATAAATATTGTTTTAAATAGAGACTAGAGAGTGACCGAGAAAGTGTCAGGAAGCATTTCCAGAATTTTTAGGAGTTTTTTGGAAAAGTTACAAAACTAAATGTTACCTAATCAAATTTAAGCATTAACTGACATTGCTAAAAAATTACCCTTTTAAATTTGACTTCTTAATTGGTTTTGTTTTCCCATATGTGCTTTTTGGTTACATTCCTGAGGTCATTAGAGCACAATTTTTTAATTCCGGAAGGGAAATGAAGAACCTTGAGAAACACAAAGTTAATTGGAGCAAATAGGCAGCAATAATGGAATTAGTGGCATTGAGTTCAGACAAAGGATGGGTATAACACATTGAGGAAAGGCAGGAACCTCCTCCCACTCCACATGGCTGCTGTTCATGAGAATCACATTCTTTCTCTTGGTCTTTACCAACAGGTGTGGAGTTTGGAGCTCGTATGGTCAACATTGATGGAAAACAAATCAAACTGCAAATCTGGGATACGGTGAGAGTACAAAATAATTTAGTCTCTGACCAACATCCAAGTATAGTAAGAAAAGCCAATGCAAAGGAAAGGGGCGATGAGGGTGGGACTAATAGTGGGGATAAAATAGGGGAAAGGTGAAATCAAAGAGATAGAGAAGCTTTTAATTCTATCTGTTACAGTTACAAATTCTGGATGCTATATCTTTGTGTTGTAAACTGTCCAAGTAATATATTAGTTTATTCTAGTAAAAGTAAAATCAAACTATAACTTTATAGCATGGAAAATAAATGTCTCCTTTTTATACATAAACGCTTTCTCCTTCCCCGTCTTGGTTGCTACTCTAGCAAGGGAATCATTACTGATGATTCCATGTGTATGCTTTCAAACTTTTTCTATGCATTTAGATACATACATATGAACAGGGAAATACAGGGAACACAGGTTGTGGAGACCTTTCCATATCCATACATAGAGATCTACTTCATTCCTAGAAATCTACTTCATTCCTTTTAACCACTGCGTAGTCATGGAATGTCAGTAGCATAATTTATGGAACCATCCTCCCTTTGATAGAAATTTGGGTTATTTTCCAATTTTTAATTATTGGAAAATTTCACTGAGCATTCTTTTTTTTTGAGACAGAGTTTCGCTCTTGTCACCCAGGCTGGAGTGCAGTGGTGTGATCTTGGCTGACTGCAACCTCCACCTCCTGGGTTCAAGCGATTCTCCAGCCTCAGCCTCCTGAGTAGCTGGGATTACAGGCACCCACCACCACACCTGGCTAATGTTTTTTGTATTTTTTTTTTTTATTTTTTATTTTTTTGAGACAGAGTCTTGCTCTGTCATCCAGGCTGGAGTGCAGTGGCATGATCTCAGCTCACTGCAAGCTCTGCCTCCCGGGTTCACTCCATTCTCCTGCCTCAGCCTCCTGAGTAGCTGGGACTACAGGCTCTCGCCACCATGCCTGGCTAATTTTTTGTATTTTTAGTAGAGACGGGTTTTCACCATGTTAGCCAGGTTGGTCTCGATCTCCTGACCTCGTGATACACCCGCCTCGGCCTCCCAAAGTGCTAGCATTACAGGTGTGAGCCACCGCGCCCAGCCGTTTTTTTGTATTTTTAATAGAGATGGGGTTTTGCCATGTTGGCCAGGATGGTCTTGAACTGACCTCAGGTGATCCACCCACCTGAGTCTCTCAAAATGCTGGGATTACAGGCATGAGCCACAGTGCCTGGCCTGAACATTCTTATTTACTAAAATCTTTATGCAAATGTTTGAGAATTTTTGTGATACCTGCGCAGAAATGGAAATTCTATCAAAAACTTGTACATATTTTCAAATTTGGTATATGTAGTAATGCCAAAATTTAGTTTGGCTTAGTGTAATTTTGCCCTATCCAGATAAATTGCTTCAGTGTGCATTATCTCATTTGATTTGTACCTTTTTCCCCCTAAGTAAAATAATACCTTAGTCTCCATTCTAGTTAAAGGGAGCTAGCAAATAGTTCATAATATCTGGCTAAAATCTCTTTCTTTTTTTACTTACTTCTTATTATGTGATTCTGTTTCTTCTCTGAACTGAGAGCTGAAGCCATTATATCTACAAACAGTGTACAAATTATTTTTCCTTTTTTTCTTTTCCTCCCTTTCCTCCCCTTCCTTCCCCAGTGCTCCTTACCACACACAAGTGTATGTCTTAAAAGTAGTTGAAGCTTAAGTCTGTCTGTCTATCCATCCATCCATCCATATCTACAGATCTATCCCCCGCCCCGCTGCACTGGGGAATTTTTGTATTTTTTGTAGAGACGGGGGTTTCAACATGTTGCCCAGACTGGTCTCGAACTCATGGACTCAAGCGATCTGCCCTCCTCAGCCTCCCAAAGTGTTGGGATTGCACCTGGCCAAAATGAATATTTTGATGCTAGGAAAAAACCCAATAAGTGCCATTTAATAGAATGGTCATGGCAGTGGCCTTTTTTTTTTTTTTTTTTGTAAGTGCTCATATGGGACATGGTTGGATCGTGAAAGTAAGAAAGTTGAGAGCTTGATTCTGCTAAGAGAGAGCATAAAAAGAAAAACAAAAGAGGAAAGTTGAGAGCCACTACTTTGGACAGAATTCTTAAGAACTACACGGTCGGCCGGGCGCGGTGGCTCAAGCCTGTAATCCCAGCACTTTGGGAGGCCGAGACGGGTGGATCACGAGGTCAGGAGATCGAGACCATCCTGGCTAACAGGGTGAAACCCCGTCTCTATTAAGAAATACAAAAAACTAGCCGGGCGAGGTGGCGGGCGCCTGTAGTCCCAGCTACTCGGGGAGGCTGAGGCCGGAGAATGGCGTGAACCCGGGAGGCGGAGCTTGCAGTGAGCTGAGATCCGGCCACTGCACTCCAGCCTGGGCGACAGAGTGAGACTCCGTCTCAAAAAAAAAAAAAAAAAAAAAGAAGAACTACACGGTCATCCAACTGGCCTAGATCTTTTCTCTTCCCTCTTAAAACTGTCTTGAGATTAATATTTGCTAAATCATAAAAAGAAACCAGTTTCAGAATACTGTGGTTTTCTATTTATTTTGAAAATTTTAAAAGATTCATACCTATAATGTTGTGTCCATCTAGTCTGTCGCCTTTTGGTGACCTGGTCATTTCTCCCTTGTCAGCCTTGATCTCCTTGATCTCCTGCCCATTGTTTACCCATCTTAGCTTCCCACTTTATTGACCCATTCTCTCACTTACTTCCAAAGCCATCCTACGTGAAAATGTTGAGGGATTACCGTGATAGGTGTTTTAAAGAGATCAGGTTGTCCAAACATTTTTGTTGTCTTTGTTCTGACATTTATATGGATTTAGAGAAGAATATTTTAAAAAATCGTGTGTGTGTGTGTGTGTGTACGTATTCCTAAATTATCATGCTAATGAATAGGTATTTTACTGTAACATATAAAATACTGATCAAATAATATCAATTTAGTTTGTATTTTACTTCGGAATGCATTTAAAAAAATTTTTTTCGTTAATAAACCCTTCATTGGAAGGAATGCATTTTGATTTTTAGGAAAATAGTGTATCTGACTTTCTAGGAGTTGATACTTCAAACTGTGTATCTTAAACAGTATAGTATGATGCTTCCACTTGGGAGAGATTAGAAAGCTATTAATTATCTTATCAAACCTTCATCTAGGCTGGGTGTTGTGGCTCATGCCTGTAATTCCAGCACTTTGGGAGGCCGAGGCGGGCAGATCACCTGAGGTCAGGAATTCAAGACCAGCCTGGCCAACATGATGAAACCCCGTCTCTACTAAAAATGCAAAAATTAACCAGGCGTGGTGGTGGGTGCCTGTAATCCCACCTACTTGGGAGGCTGAGGCAGGAGAATCATTTGAACCTGGGAGGCGGAGGTTGCAGTGAGCCAAGATCATGCCACTGCACTCCAGCCTGGGCAACAGAGCGAGACTCTCAAAAAAAAAAAAAAAGAAAAAAAAAAAACCTTCATCTTAGTTCTTTGCTGCTGCGGATTTTCTTTTTTCTTTCTTTTTTTTTTTTTTTGACAGGGTCTTGCTCTGTCACCCAAGCTGGAGTGCAGTGGCACCATCTCCACTCATTGTACCCTCAACCTCCCCAGTTCAAGCAGTCCTCCCACCTCAGCCCCCCAAGTAGCTGGGACTACAGATGTGCGCCATCACACCTGGCTAATTTTTTGTATTTTTTTTAGAGACGTGGTTTCACCATGTTGCCCAGGCTGGTCTCGAACTCCTGAGTTCAAGTGATCTGCCCACCTCGGCCTTCCAAAGTGCTGGGATTACAGGCATGAGCCACAGTGCCCAGCCTGCCACTGCAGATTTTTTTTACTGGGGATGGACAAGGACACCTGAGACTGATACAGACAAGCCCAGGTTGAACTGCTCACTCTTTCTAGCTTACTGGTTCACAGACTTTGATTCATGAACTGGATTGAGATGAAGTAGAGTGATTTTTTTTTTTTTTTTAATTTAGACGGAGTCTTGCTCTGTTGCCTAGGCTGGAGTGTAATAGCGCCATCTCGGCTTACTGCAACCTCCAGCTCCCGGGCTCAAGCAATTCTCCTGCCTTAGCCTCCTGAGTAGCTGGGATTACGGGCGCACGCCACCACGCCCAGCTAATTTTTGTATTTTTAGCAGAGACAGGGTTTCACAATGTTGGTCAGGCTGGTTTCAAACTCCTGACCTCGTGATCTGCCTGCCTTGGCCTCCCAAAGTGCTGGGATTACAGGCATGAGCCACTGCACCTGGTGAATGATATGATTTTAGAAGGTTTTCTGATGACCCACTGATAGCATTTTCAGCTGCTAAAGTTAAATGCTGCCATGTGATTGAACCATCATGTGGGCCTCCCCCAAACTTTCCCTTTTAGTTCTTGGTAGGCTGTGAGGGAAGTAGAGGGAGACTTTCAACTATAGCAGAAGAGGAGAAAAAGTAAACACTAAAAGGAAAACAAGACCCAAATAATGTAAGACATTAGGGAGTAAATATAAAACTTTTAAGTATTTTTTTAATCTTAACGTATTATTAGTATTATGACAAGGGACTTTAGAATTATTTTTTATTTTTAGATTCTGATGCTCTAACAGCTATGCAACTCCCTAAAATGTTTCTATGATTCTTTATAGAAAGAGATTCTTCTGTTGTTGGAAAATGAAGCTCAGAGTTAGTATACTGGAATTCTCTTCTCACCTGCAAACCCCAGTTTAGGTTATATGATATAGTGGCTAAGAGGACAAGTTTTTGTGCTAGGAAGTACTAAGATCCTAAGTTTAAACTATGGTTCTAGCACTTAATAAGCTTTATGATTTGGGGCTGTTTATTAAACTTATGTGAGCCTCATTTTCCCCATTTTTAAAAGGGAGTAATAGGCCAGGCACAGAGGCTCAAGCCTGTAATCCCAGCACTTTGGGAGGCGGAGGCGGGCGGATCACGAGGTCAGATTGAGACCATCCTGGCTAACACGGTGAAACCCCGTCTCTACTAAAAAATACAAAAAACTAGCTGGACGTGTTGGGGGGCGCCTGTAGTCCCAGCTACTCCGGTGGCTGAGGCAGGAGAATGGCGAGAACCCGGGAGGCGGAGCTTGCAGTGAGCTGAGATTCAGCCACTGCACTCCAGCCTGGGCGACAGAGCAAGACTCCATCTCAAAAAAAAAAAAAAAAAAAGAAGAAATAATATATGTAATTGCCTCTTATAGTTCCCAACACATTATATACGCCAAAAAGTAGTTTATAGTACTATTGCAGTGTTATAATTAGTATTACCACTATTATTGGTATTATACTATGAGAAAGCCATTTATCTTCCCACATCCTTAATCATGATTCTCCCATTTGTGACATATAAATTATAGTCTTACCTCCTTTTATACAAGGATATGAGGATACATTATTTCAAGAATGTGAAAACTTTCTTAATAGGATAGATTCAATGTACAGGGTATTCACATTATTTAAAAAATGTTTTTGTTTTCCCTAAAGGAAAAAAGAGAACTATTCCATCAATAAAGCAAAAGTACCCAGTATTATGGGGGCATTAATAAATTATTCAGTTTTAAATAGAACTTAATATCTTTGTCCAACTGGAAGTGAGAACATTTGGATGTTTCTAGGAAAACTCTATGCTGGGCCCTGGGCTGCTTTCTCTGTTCCTTATTCCTGTTTCCCGTGACAGGAGCTCAGCAAGGGACATCTAGGTAGTCCTGCATTATCAGTGGAATGCTAAAGGTCAGTTAGAAGATACTCAGTTTAAGTGCTTTTAATCTAATTTTTATATCGATTCATTGGAATGAAATTCCTGTTAGACCAGGTTTTGGCATTCTAAGATAACTTTCATTTTTATAGATAGAGAAATAGAACAGAAAGATTAATATGGTGTGTTCAATATCATATTTGGGATTGGAAAAAACGACATACACTCCGTTTCCAGTCCTATTTCCAGTTGTTCTTTCACGAGGATATTGGGAAATGTATGCAAATGTCTTTATCACGCTGACTGTGGGGTACCACGGGTATTTAGTGTCTGGGATCCAGGGTGCTAAACATCCACTAATCTGATGGACAGTCTCTCAGGAAGAGTAAGTGACTGCCCAAAATATGAATGCACTCCCATAGAAAAATACTGATTTCCCACTTGGGCTTCTTCTTGGGCAGGCATGTTTTCCTTCCCTAATTCTCTTCTTAATAGAAGTTCTTTTTTTAGTTAAGTCCTTTGTATTAGGGTGGCATGTGATCAAGTCAGTTCTGTGGAAATAACCTGGTTTTGTTGGGATTTTTTGTTGCCATGTTGGTGGGAAAGGCTGGGCAAGAATCCTTCCGTTCTATCACCCGTTCCTACTACAGGGGAGCAGCTGGAGCACTGCTGGTGTACGACATTACAAGGTGAGCCAGATCTGGTGCATGGGAGGGAGATTCTTCCCTACATCCTCTAAAGCTTTTTTTTTTTTCTATCTACTGATTCTATTAAGGATGTTAACTAGGAATGGCCTCTCTAATATTTTTCTTTACACATATGGCTTCCCCTCTTTTCCTATACACTTGGAGTTGTTTTGGCCTTTTGAAGTGTGTCTCTGACCCACATTCTACGTTTTTCTGCTGTAGGCGTGAAACCTTCAACCACCTGACCTCATGGTTAGAGGATGCCCGGCAGCACTCTAGTTCCAACATGGTTATCATGCTCATTGGGAATAAGAGGTAAAATTGTATCCATGTGAATAATAGTTAACAGGAGTCATCTAGGTACTCTATGCACGTTGAATATCTTGATCCCCAAACTTTCTCAGTTTATAGTAGTCTTAGTGTTTCAGTAAAAAAAAATTTTATTGTGATAAAATATATATGACATAAAATTTACCATTTTAACTAGTTTTGAATGTACAGTTCTGTAGCATTAAGAATATTCATTGTTCCGCAGCCATCACCAACATCCATCTCCAGAACTTTTTCATCTTCTCAAACTCTATACACATTCAACACTAACTCCCCATCTTCCCTCCCCAACCTCCCTCATCCCTCAGCCCCTGACAGCCATCATTCTACTTTCTTTCTCTATGAATTTGACTACTACTGGTACCTCATACAAGTGGACTCATGTAATATTTGTGCTTTTGTGACTGGCTTATTTCACTTAGCATAATGTCTTCAAGGTTTATCCATATTGTAGCATGTGTCAGAATTTCCTTCCTTTTTAAAGATGAGTAATATTCATTGTATGCATATACCACATTTTGTTTATCCATCTGTCCACGGACAGTTGGGTTACTGCCATCCTTTGACTATTGTGAATAATGCTGCTATGAACATGGATCTGTTCAAGTCCCGGCTCTGAATTCTTTTGGGTATATGCCCAGAAGTGGGATTGCTGGATCATATGGTAATTCTGTCTTTTAGTTTTTGAGGAACTGCCATACCATTTTCCATGGCAGCTGTCTTATTTTACATTATTTCCAGCAATGTACAAGGATTCCAGTTTCTCTACATCCTTAACAACACTTGTTATTCTCAGTAAATTTTTCTTGACACCCATAGGCCAAAAGAAATGCCTAATAGTTTTATTAAATAGTTATACCCAAACAACATGAGTATTTTTTATAACGACTTAGTAATTGTTCGAAAATAAAAAGGCCAGGCACAGTGGTGTATGCCTGTAATCCCAGCTCTGGAAGGATTGCGTGAGCACAGAAGTTGAAGACCAGCCTGGGCAATATAGTGAGGCCTTGTTTATACAAAAAAATTTTTAAATGAGGTGGGAGGATCACTTGGGCCTGTGAGGTTGAGGCTGCAATGAAGCCATAATTGTACCACTGCACTCCTGCCTCAGCAACAGAAGTGAGACCCTGTATTAAAAAAAAAGAAAAAATATGCTGGGCGTGGTGGCTCACGCTTATAATCCTAGCACTTTGGGAGGCCAAGGCGGGCAGATCACGAGGTCAGGAGTTCGAGACCAGCCTGGCCAATAATATGGTGAAACCCCATCTCTACTAAAAAAATACAAAATGTAGCCAGGCATAGTAACACATGCTTCTAGTCCTAGCTACTCAGGAGCTTGAGGCAGGAGAATTGCTTGAACTGGGGAGGTGGATTTAGCAGTGAGCTGAGATAGTGCCACTGCACTCCATCCTGGGCGACGGAGTGAGACTTTGTCTCAAAAAAAAAATAAAAAATTGTTTTTAAATCTCATTCTTAAATAGCAACGGTTACTTACTAAAGACCTCTGTGTGTCTGCTGGGCACTGCATAGCTTCTCAAACCTTGAAATCATGATTGCACACTGCTACTGTCATTTCCCATTCCATATTGATTTTTGTGTAGTGCTTCCTTTTTTATAACAGCAACTGCCAAAAACAACTTCTCAGAAATATGAAGGTATTGAATGAATTTTATCATGATCTGATGTTGACATTGCAAATTGTCTTAAGCTTGTAATTCATGTAGTATCCTTGTGTTGAGTGTTACTGTGTTTTCGTCAAAAGTTTAAAGTATCCCATGGTACCCTTGTGAGTTTGTAGTAGTGCCCAGAGTGTACTATTTGAGAACCGTGGCCACAGGCTAATTGTTTTTGTTTGTTTTTGTTTCATTTTGTTTGAGATGGAGTTTCACTCTTGTCACCCAGGCTAGAGTGCAATGGCATGATCTCGGCTCACCACAACCTCCACCTCCTGGGTTCAAGCGATTCTCCTGCGTCAGCCTTCCAAGTAGCTGGGATTACAGGCATGTGCCACCACATCTGGTTAATTTTTTTGCATTTTTAGTATAGACGGGGTTTCTCCATGTTGGTCAGGCTGGTCTTGAACTCCTGACCTCAGGTGATCCACCCGCCTTGGCTTCCCAAAGTGCTGGGATCACAGGCATGAGCCACCACACCCAGCCTGCTAATTGTTTTTATGGTATCAGTCAATTTATTGAAAACTACTGTGCCAGACTCTGAGTTTGCAAGGTGGAAAAAAGTCATGCCCCTGCTCTTACGGAGCTTACAGTCTAGTGAGGGCATAGATGTTATTAAATATAAAATTATTTTTATCAAATTGTCAATTGTGATAAATGCAATGGAGGAAAAAGGGTGCTATGAAAGAATAACAGGGTACCTACTTTTGGTTAGGAGTGGTATTAAGCTGGGATCTGAAGGATGGGCAAGAGCCTGCTGGGCAAAGATTTTTTAAAAGGGTGTTACTTAGGGGGAACAAACTATACAAATGCCTTGAACTTGGAAGAAGCTTGACACTTTTATTGAAAGAAACCTAGTATGATTGGACTAAATGCAAGATGAGGTTGGAAAAGTAGGTAGGGACTAGATTTCATAGCACCTTAGGGGCCTGAGTAAGGGTTTTGGATTTTATTCTAAATACATGGAAATTGAAGCTTGGGCGATGGGGGATTAAAAATAATAATAAATAAATACACTGGAAGCATTTTAAAGTTTTAAGTAGAGAGTGGCTTGATCAGATTTTAAAAGATCACTCTGGGCCGGGCGCGGTGGCTCAAGCCTGTAATCCCAGCACTTTGGGAGGCCGAGACGGGCGGATCACAAGGTCAGGAGATCGAGACCATCCTGGCTAACACGGTGAAACCCCGTCTCTACTAAAAAATACAAAAAAACCTAGCTGGGCGAGGTGGCGGGCGTCTGTAGTCCCAGCTACTCGGGAGGCTGAGGCAGGAGAATGGCGTGAACCCGGGAGGCGGAGCTTGCAGTGAGCTGAGATCCGGCCACTGCACTCCAGTCTGGGCGACAAAGCGAGACTCTGTCTCAACAAAAAAAAATAAAAAAAAATAAAAAAAAAAAAAAGATCACTCTGGAGGGGAACAAGGGCTGAAGTAGGATACCAGTTGCAATAGTCCACATGAGAAAGAATGGTGGGTTGGTCTAGGAAGTGACCCCGGAAAGAGAGAGAAAAGGATGATTTTAAGGTACATGTTGGAAGTACTTCACTTTGGAATGGATTAGATATTTGGAGTAGTGAGGAATGGGTATCAATAATAACACTTTGGATGTTGGCTTATGCCATTTACTGAGATACAGAAGCCTGGAGCAAACACAGGCTGGGGGAAAACAAGTTCCATTTTGATGTGTTAAGTTTGAAGTCCGTTTTAGGTATCAGTGTGGGAATAAAGAATTCACAAATGTACAAATCTGGTGCTTTTAGTCAAGCATCTGGGCTAGAGGTATAAATTTGGGAGGGTTGACATTTAGATAGTTCTTCGTGGTCTTCACACAGCTGATGGTATAACAAATTAAAATATTATAGATTTGTTGTTCTTTAATGGTCTTACACTTTTTTTTTCCAAGGAGTTGGAAAACTGGAAACCTCACAAATGAAAATTTTCAAATTGAAAAATACGAATCACGAACAGCCCAACCTTGCCTTATTCTTCAGTTTGTTTTTTTGGTTTTGTTTTTTTTTTTTTTTGAGACAAGGTCTCATGCTGTTGCCCAGGCTGGAGTACAGTGACATGCTCAGCTCACTGCAACCTCTGTTTCCATGGCTCAAGAGATCCTCTCACCTCAGCCTCTCAAGTAGCTGGGACTACAGGCATGTGTCACCACGCTCTGCTGATTTTTAAATTTTTTGTAGAGACAGGGTCTCACTGTACTGTGCAGGCTGGTCTTAAACTCCTGGGCTCAAGTAATCCTCCTGCCTCAGCCTCCCACAGTGCTGAGATTATAGGCATGAGCCACCACGCCCAGATCTTCAGCCTTTTATCCTGTTTTTCATAAGGTGTTTTGATGCCATTTTTATTCCCTTTCTCAGTCCTTAGCTCTATCTTTTTTCCCCCATATCATTTAATTTTATCCGTATCACTTTCTCTGAATTCCCTGGTGGCAAGCTGCTTTTATATGCACTAGTAATGAAACCAGTTAGAATTAAGACAACTGTGTTTTCCTTATTCCTGGCTCATTCTCTTCTTGTGGATTGATTCCAGTAGAAAAGGAAGATGCTCATCACTGCTGGATGGGACATCTTATGGCTTTTCTACTTTCTAGTAACTAGAGTTTTCCTTTTTTTTTTTTTTTCAAGATACAGTCTTGGTCTGTCACCCAGGCTTCAGTGCAATGGCACGATCTCAGCTCACTGCAGCCTCCACCTCCCATGTTCAAGCAATTCTCCTGCCTCAGCCTCCCGAGTAGCTGGGATTACAGGCGCCTGTCACCACACTCAGCTAATTTTTGTAGTTTTAGTAGAGACGGGATTTCACCATGTTGGCCAGGCTGATCTCGAACTCCTGACCTCGTGATCCACCTGTCTTGGCATCCCAAAGAGCTGGGATTACAGGCATGAGCCACTGTGCCCGACCGAGTTTTTTTTTTTTTTCATCATCATCTATACTTTGCTCTCCTTGATCTCATTGGAAAAACAAGCAATAGAGCATTAAGTTTTGTGTAACTATGGGGGCTTGCCTAACCCTTGATAAGCCTTTTTCTCTGTAATAGAGTGAGTTATTATCTTCAACTATGCAGCAGCTGTCCCAAAACTAAAGAATATTTTCCGGCCGGGCGCGGTGGCTCAAGCCTGTAATCCCAGCACTTTGGGAGGCCGAGACGGGCGGATCACGAGGTCAGGAGATCGAGACCATCCTGGCTAACACGGTGAAACCCCGTCTCTACTAAAAAATACAAAAAACTAGCCGGGCGAGGTGGCGGGCGCCTGTGGTCCCAGCTACTCCGGAGGCTGAGGCAGGAGAATGGTGGGAACCCGGGAGGCGGAGCTTGCAGTGAGCTGAGATCCGGCCACAGCACTCCAGCCTGGGTGACAGAGCAAGACTCCGTCTCAAAAAAAAAAAAAAAAAAGAATATTTTCCAAGAGGCTACAGAAATCAGTAACTCTATATAAGAGAGTATCTTGTAGGATCTATGTTCTTTATTAAATAACTGGCCATTGAAACCACGATGGAATTCTTTTAGAAATAGAGTTTCGTCTTTCACTTGGATCTTTTTTTAGTTTTCTTCTTAATTAATCTCTTGCAGTGACCTAGAGTCCCGCAGGGATGTGAAAAGAGAAGAAGGAGAGGCCTTTGCTAGGGAGCATGGACTTATATTCATGGAAACTTCAGCCAAAACAGCCTGCAATGTTGAAGAGGTACTATTTGGAAAACAGTGGGGAAAACTCTTTAGAGATTACACCATTATTTGTCCTTTTATTCAGAATTCTCTTCTCCTATAAGAAATGGGTAAAGAAAGGATGTCTTGGCTGGGCGCGGTGGCTCACACCTGTAATCCTAGCGTTTTGGGAGGCCAAGGCAGGCGGATTGTCTGAGATCAGGAGTTTGTGACCAGCCTGGGCAATATGGTGAAACCCCATCTCTACTAAAATACAAAAAATTAGCCGGTCATGGCAGCATGTGTCTGTAGTCCCAGTTACTCGGGAGGCTGAGGCAGGAGAATTGCTTGAACCCAGGAGGCGGAGGTTGTAGTGAACCGAGATCCTGCCACTGCATTCCAGCCTGGGCGACAGAGTGAGACTCCATCTCCAAAAAAAGAAAAGGGAAAGGATGTCTTGTGGTCATAGTGACTACCTCTCTCATTCCTTTTAAAGGAATTGTCCCATTTTCTTTTACCCTGATTCCCAAGGTTTTACTTTTGCTTTGGGTAATATTAGTTGGCAAGTGTGAATTAGACACCACACTTGTTACTAGTAAATCACTCTGGTTGGAGTGTCTAATGGACTCTACTGTAGTCATTCCTAGGCCTAGTGTTGATGGTAACTTCAGTAAGTAGTGGAGAATAGAGTGTGTTTGTTTTATTTATAGAAGATGCCAGCCTAGGAACATCTTGGGTCAGTACCAGAATACCACATAATCCTTTTTTTTTTTTTTAAACTACTCTTAATGGCTTTTACAAGGACATTTGGGGGACCTTCTGTGTTTTGTTTTGTTTTGTTGAGACTGAGTCTCGTTCTGTCGCCCAGGCTGGAGTGCAGTGGCACCATCTCAGCTCACTGCAACCTGGGCTCCCGGGTTTAAGCGATTTTCATGCCTCAGCTGCCCGAGTAACTGGAATTACAGGCATGCATCACCACGCCTGGCTGATTTTTGTATTTTTAGTAGAGACAGGGTTTTACCATGTTGGGCAGGCTGGTCTTGAACTCCTGACCTCAAGTGACCTGCTCGCCTCGGCCTCCCAAAGTGCTGGGATTACAGGCATGAGCCACTGCGCCCAGCCAACCATCTATGTTTTTTTACTGTTTTCTAATTCACCTTAGAAATTCAAATATGAATAATAATTAATATTCTCTTTCCCTCATTTCTCTACTTGAACTTGAGACTGATGATATGATTTATGTCTCTTTCAGGCCTTCATTAACACAGCCAAAGAAATATATAGGAAGATCCAACAGGGTTTATTTGATGTCCACAATGAGGTAAGAAAGGGTAGAAGTGCTGGCAGTTAACTTTGTTTTGTTCTGAATAGAACTGGAGGTTCCCTAGAATGGAATGCTTACATTCCCCATCTATCATTATACAATTTAAAAGCTCTGCCAATTCAACTTTTTTTTTTTTTTAAATCTAGGTACACAGAGACCTGTCATCATTTTCTGTTTTCCTCAAGTCTGACACCCAGAATGCTTAAAGAGATTATTGGTGATCTAAAAGACTTATACAATATGGGAGATTTTCTTGTCAACCTCAGTTTTTTACTATTCTAGAACATAAGGGAGGTATAATTCATAGTGGCTTAGGAGGGTAATTTCTATAAAGCAAATTCTGGAACAAAACAAAAAGAATCATATGCTACTTCTGCTCTTTGCCTCCTCCACTCTTACCTAATCACAACCTAATTCTGCACATAGCTATGACATTTAAGTATAATATGGTCCTCTAAAAATGAGCACAGGGGCCAGGTGTGGTGGCTCATGCTTATAATCCCAGCACTTTGAGAGGCTGAGCTGGGGAGATTGCTTGATGCCAGGACTTCAAGACCCACCTGGGCAACAAAGAAAGACCCCGTCTCTAAAATGAGCACTGGGTGCAGTGGTGCACCCGTAGTCTCAGTGACTTGGGAGGCTGAGGCAGGATCACTTGAGGCCAGAAGTTTGAGGCTATAGTGCACGCTGGTCATACCTGTGAATAGCCACTGCACTACAGCCTGGGCAATGTAGGGAGACCTCATTTCCTCAAGGAAAAAAAAAGTACACAAAAGCCACTTGTAGTCAACTAGAACATTTAGACCATAGGTAGTCATCTTATTCTTACTGTCATAGATTATTGTTCCACATCAGTCTGGCTAGGGCACCTGGTTACCTGCCAAGGTCAAATCTGCTTTTAGAAAATATAATTAATGATTCCTCCTTTCTCCCCTTTCTTTTTTCTTTCTACCCTGGGATACAAGCAGAGATAGCCCCCTCCTCTCTCTAATTCACTTTAACACTGAGGTGGGAACTATTGCCTCTTTTCTTTTACAGGCAAATGGCATCAAGATTGGGCCCCAACAGTCAATTTCAACATCAGTGGGACCCAGTGCCTCCCAGCGGAACTCTCGTGACGTAGGGTCCAACTCTGGCTGCTGCTGAACATCTGGCTTGAACTTTTTTTTTCCTTCCTGGAATAGCTTCAGATCAATAGGCTTAATGAAAGAGGTCTTTCTTGCTTTGGCTGAGAGCAGCCTCTTTTTAAAGTGTGATGTTTTGCCTTTCCACCTAAAGACCAGGAGAGAATTTGGGCCCTTACTGACCTGTCCTCCTTCAAGGACATGAGCATTCCGTATAGATTAGGGTTCTTCTTATCCTCCTATACTAATTTCTTAAATCGTTAGGATCAAAGTTGATTATCACAGTAGTTAAAAATAATAATTTCACGGTGGGGCGCCGTAGCTTATGCCTGTAATCCCAGCACTTTGGAAGGCCCACGCTGGGGGATCACCTGAGGTCAAGAATTCGAGACCATCCTGACCAACATGGAGAAACCCCGTCTCAACTAAAAATACAAAATTAGCTGGGTGTGGTGGTGCATACCTGTAATCCCAGGTACTCGGGAGGCCAAGGCAGGAGAATCACTTGAACCCAGGAGGCAGAGGTTGCGCTAAGCTGAAATTGTGCCATTGCACTCCAGCCTGGGCAAGAAGAGCGAAACTCTGTCTCGATAAATAAATATATATATATATATTTTTGAGACGGAGTCTTGCTCTGTCTCCAGGCTGGAATGCACTGGCACAATCTTGGCTCACTGCAGCCTCCACCTCCCGGGTTCAAGCAATTCTTCTGCCTCAACCTCCTGAGTAGCTGGGACTACAGGTGCGTGCCACCACGCCCAGCTCATTTTTGTATTTTTAGTATAGGCGGGGTTTCACCATGTTGGCCAGGATGGTCTTGATCTCTTCACCTCATGATCTGCCCACCTTGGCCTCCCAAAGTGCTGGATTATAGGCGTAAGCCACTGTGCCTGGCCTAAATAAATAATTTCATAAGCATATACAATCTGCTCCCCACTAAGAATTAGGGTCAAGGACGTTCTGCTTGAACACTTGGAATTACCCAGATTTGGTTGGCCTTTGGTTGATAGATCCTCTGCCTCAGAATTTCATTGAGTTTTTTCCTTCCTTGCCTTTGGGGGTCTACTTGCCACTTCCTAAGAATTCTTGTAGAAAGCAGTTCCTTCTACTTGCCCAAGAGCACTGAGTACTTCTCTACTATCCAATTGTTAGCTTCTATCTCTTAGTGTAACTTCAAAACTTTTAAGAGCAGTGGAGTTGGTCAGGGACATGTGGCCACTTATTATTACCTAAAGAAAACATTTGTTCCCTATTCATTTTATTTTAGGGACCAGATCTAACATTGTAGTGTCTTTCACCAGATAGACTTCTACTGTTTCATCAAACTCCCTTCTTAACTAGAACTAGACTTTCTACTCCAATCAGGCTAATCTGCTTGCTGAATGTGACGTATTTATTCCTAGTTCCATATGTGTGCACATGCCCTGCTCTCCACTAACTATACTTAAAAGTCCAAAAATTTTTTCTTTAGTAACAGACTTAGGTACTTCTAAGCAATTATTAACACAATATTCCTTAGTTTTCATATGTTGGTTATTCATATGTATATTTATATGTATATTTATTTTTATGTATGTTACTATGTAAATATGTTTTGCAGTTGTTTTTGTGTGGAATCTTGTCTTTCCATATAAGTTGTAAGCTCCTTGAGAGCAGGATCCATGTCATTCCTTTATTTTTATAAATCATTCCCCCATCATTCCTTTACAGTGCCTAGTGCTACTCATTATGTGTTCATTGAATTTGACTGACATACTTAAAAACTTAAGGTTTATTTTAGACTTTAAGGGAAACAAAAGACTTGAGTCCTCTCTTTGTAATTCTGCCCCTCTCATTTGTTTACCCTGGGTTTTATACTGTTCTTTTCCTTCTCCCCTCCCACCTTTCCGTGGCTCTTTGCCTCCATTCCATGAGGCATACAGTAAGGCTACCTGCTAGTAAGCAGTCAGATAAGTGGGCCATTCTCTTTTCTCTTTTCAGAGCATATAATACTATCTTAGCCAAATTTGCCTTTGCTTCACTCATCATGCAGCCTTCTGGATTGGTTGCTATATGTATCTTTTTTCCTTGATTTCCCACTCTCTTCCACAGCACTGAGGTCTCATGAATTTTTCTACTTTCTTTTTGCTGTTGATGAATTGTTTCATTATTAAATATATGCATGTATCAAAGCTGTTCATACTCCATGTGTCATTTCTGGTTGTATCCCAAACATTAGTAGATACTCTCCTCTTAGGGAATTAAATCAAAGATAATGAAGAAGCCTCTTTGGGATTCATTTTGTACTAGATTCTGACCCCAGTAGTAGTAGTAATAGTTAACAGTGCACCACAGGAAGTTGGAAGATATTTGAGGTATTGCTTTGGTTATGCTTTTGTTTTTAAAATCCTACTTGATTCCAGAAAGGATTTGAAGCTGTTGAATTTGGAGTTAGCCTGCCCCTTTACCTATGGGACAAAACTGAAGTAATAATAACTGGTTTCTGTACAGAAAGGTTTTTTTTTTTTTTTTTTTTTAACTACCCCCCAAAAAAATCTTTAGCAATTGAGAAGCATTAGAAGATTGGTCAAAGACAGCATTCTGCCTAGAGCTACTGCTTTCAGAGTCAATAAAGGATACCATTTTGGTATTTTGGAGCACAGTTTTTTGATATTAATGCCCATATCTTGTTCTATTATCCAAGCCAACTTATGACCTTCTGTACTTGGGTATTGCACCAATTGTAAGGGAAGCATGAGAAAAAAAGTATCTGGGTAAAATCATGATCTGTATTTTGATTGAAGTGGTCATGAAGAATTATAAAAAGTGGATCTCCCACCCCATATGAAGAATGGTAGTTACGAAATAATGTCCACTTTTTTTTTTTTTTTCCTTCTATAGTCTTACAAATGTCCTTTGGTTTTTGAAGGCCAAGACCATTGGAAATCATACTAAGATCAGTGTAGGTAGCAGAAATTGGTTCAGGCACACCTGCTCCCCTTTCCATAATATCTATAGCTCCTTTGATGACAGGTCTATTCTGTACCAGATGGATAATAGACTCTCATCCTAGAAACTATTAATTAAGGTTATATCTGTATATGCATTTACAGACACATTGTTCTAATAAATCTTAATACTAACATCAAATTGATATAATGGCAGCAGTAGCCAGGAGAGAATTCAGCTGACAGATTTTTTTTTTTTTTGAGATGGAGTTTCTCTGTTGCCCAGGCTGGAATGCAATGGCGCCATCTCGGCTCACCACAATCTCCGCCTCCGGAGTTCAAGCGATTTTCCTGCCTCAGCCTCCTGAGTAGCTGGGGTTACAGGCATGCGCCACGACAGCCAGCTAATTTTGTATTTTTAGTAGAGACGGGGTTTCTCCATATTGGTCAGGCTGATCTCGAACTCCCGACCTTAGGTGATCCACCCACCTCGGCCTCCCAAAGTGCTGGGATTATGGGCCTGAGCTACGGCACCCGTCTTGACTGACAGATTTTGATACACAGGGAAATGGATTTGGCCAAGTCTTTTTTTTTTTTTGAGATGGAATTTCACTCTTGTTGCCCAGGCTGGAGTGCAGTGGTGAGATCTCGGCTAAGCACAACCTCCACCTCTCGGGTTCAAGCGATTCTCCTGCCTCACTCCCGAGTAGCTGGGATTACCGGTGCCTGCCACCACGCCCGGCTAATTTTTTTTTTTTTCCTGTGTTTTTAGCAGAGACGGGGTTTCACTATGTTGGCCAGGCTGGTCTCGAACTCCTGACCTCAGGCAATCCACCCGCCTCAGCCTCCCAAAGTGTTGAGATTAAAGGCGTGAGCCACCGCGCCCAGTTTAAGGCCAAGTCTTATCACTCATATGACTCCTTAATGGCTCTGAGCTACTATGTAATACCATGCAATTATGTTACTCCTTGAGAAATTCCATTAATAATCTGAAAGGATTCCCTCACTCACAACTTTAAAAAAGAGATTTCTTGGCCAAGAATGGTGGCTCACGTCCGTAATCCCAGCACTTTGGGAGGCCGAGGTGGGCAGATCACTTGAGGTCTGGAGTTTGAAACCAGCCTGAGCAACATGGCGAAACCCCGTCTTTACTAAAAATACAAAAATTACCTGCGTGTGGTGGTGTGTGCCTGTAGTCTCAGCTACTCAGGAGGCTGAGACAAGAAAATTGCTTGAACCCGGGAGGCAGAGGTTGCAGTGAGCCGAGATCGCCCCTCTGCACTCCAGCCTGGGTGACTGAGCGAGACTCCGTCTCAAAAAAAAAAAAAAAAAAGGAATTCCTCCTTAAGTCCTGTTCTTGATTTCCAACTGATTCACAGTGCCCCTACTGGAAAATTTGCAGTGAATCATAAAGATTAGTAGCACCTAGAATAGATACATGTCCTGATATTTTGAGTGAGCTGGCCATAAAGGATTACCCTAGGAAACTGTAACTTTCACTGTCATTAGAAGAATTAATTTTTGCTTATTCGATTTGTTAAAATTGCTTTACTCCTACAGTTAAGTGAGAGGGTGGTGGTGGTTGCCCGTAACCACATACGGCATTATTCCAAGGGTTTCACGTCGTGACTGAGGGGCATCCTGAGTGTATACAGAGAGTATGTTCGGGCTGGACCTAGATAGTCGGACAGAACGGCGACAGGGGCTTCAGATTCTTGAAGCACTCTCACCCCGTCCCCGAGTCTGAGCCAAGATGGCTTCCCAGAAGTAGGTAACTAAGTGTTATTTTAGTTCAGAGCGCCCCCAATGGCGGGGGTCAAAAATAGATGCCGAGGGGCCTGGTCGCCTGTGAACTGAGCCGTCAGAGGCCAGCCGCCGCCAGATTTTATTTTCAATCAGGCATATTTGTGGTCGCCTACGTACCCGTCTCATCCTCCTAGGACCTTCCACTCTCAAGAGACTTCCTGGATGGCGCTCACATTAGCCCGCTGGAAGAGGCCGGGCTTCGGTGCTGCCATTGGCGGATGGGAGCGCAGGGGGGCGGAGCCTAGGGAGAATGGACTACTAGCAAGCTAGATTGAGGCGAGGGCTGGCCATGCTCCGCCGGAAGGCGCCTTGTTCTCGGAGAGGGTGAGTTGAAACACTGCCTGGAAAGGAAGCACCAGGACTTGCACAGGTAAGCTTCCCGCTCACACCCGCTCCTCAGTGCTGGGCCAGGAGTCAGCAAAAGCTGAGGCTCTCAGAGATTTGATTTAAGTAACTCCTCCTCCTCTCTCTTCCACCCCCTGCTCGCCCCCCAGTTGGGAGGGATCAGGTGCGGGGTGATGCTCCGGACTGAACCAGTCTCCTTTGTGAGAGGTTGGGGGAGAGGGTGGCTGCCGGGCCGAGCCGCGAGGGACTGCCTGGGACGCTGTGGAGTTTTTAGGGCTTGTCATTGCATTACTGGGCGTAGTGTAGATTGGAGGCGGCGCCTTGTTCTCCTCTCTTCAGAGAAGGGAAAACTCCCCGGCCCCGTTTGGTTACTCCATACTTTGGATTCAGAAATCGGTGGTTAGGGTTTTCTACTTCTTTTTATTCTTCTTTTTTCTTCTGTATTTTAATAATAAAGGTGGGTAGGAAAGCATGGGGTAAGCGTATGCAGATTTTTACTTATTCTCAGGTGTAAGTTTTGTGGGTCTCCTGGGAGTGAAGAGCAGGCTGTTGGAGAATGTTTAGAGATGGTGGGAAGACAGGAGCTCAAGCCTTGGATCTTCCTTGACAGGTCTGCAGAACTCAGTGGTTTACTTCACTGATAGAAGACCCCTCCCCCTGCCTTGGAGCGAATGCAGTTTCTTTATTTACCTGTCTCTCGTGTCGCAGGGAATTTCCCTGCAGAAGCTGTGCAAATGCAGCAGTCTCTTGCTTTTTAAGCGACAGTCTTGAAGTGATTAGGGTCTTCACAGAAAAGGTATATAGTGGACCGATCTCTTTTGTATGGCTAAGCAAAGTGAGCCATAAGGCAGAGATTTAGAACTCTGTCTTTTTCTATTAAAAAATAAAGAGCGGAGCGCCCCAAACACAAGCCAGGGGAGCTGCCTTATCAGTGTCTGCTCCATCCTCTACCATCACACCAGTGTCTACAGATCGTTTCATCTCCATGCTTTTCTGAGTTTGTCGACTCAGGCAAGGATTCTCAGCCTAGGTTAGCATCTGCTGAAGTCATCTGGTATGGGGCACATTACATATCGAAAGTGAGTTTGTGATTTGGATAGTGTCCTGTGTTAGTTAATTAGATCATGTTTTCTGCTTAGGAATTTCTTTTGTATCGGTCACCCAATAGGTTTCAGAACAAATCCTAGTCAACCTCATAGAGCAAGATGTGAGAAACTTATTTCAAGTACTTGGAATTATCCCAACCCTTAAAAAAAGAGTTATGATAAGAAAAACATTTTCCATGTAAGAACACCTTCTGCTACAAGAGAGGCGTGCCAGTGGATCTGAAGGCAAGTGAAAGACATTGGCCAAAGAGAGAGTAGGCATGTGTGAAGAGACAGGCTTGGGAGAAGGTTTAAAACTGAAATAGTGGGCTAGGCGCCGCGGCTTACGGTTGTAATCCCAGCACTTTGGGAGGTGGAGGCGGGCGGATCACTTGAAGTCAGGAGTTCGAGACCAGCCTGACCAACATGGTGAAACCCCGTCTCTAAAAGTACAAAAAATACAAAAAAAAAATTAGCTGGGCATGGTCACGTGCGCCTTTAGTCCCAGCTACATGGGAGGCCAAGCCATGAAAATCGCTCGAACCCTGGAGGTGGAGATTGCAGTGAGCCAAGATCGTGTCATTGCATTCCAGCCTGGGCGACACATCGAGAGTGAAATAGCAAAGGAGTAATGGATTGGGATAAGGGATATAATGGAACAATGTATGAGTACTTGAACAGTTTTTGTATTCTCCATGTTTGATCTGCCCTGTGCATCTGCTCTTTTGATTTTGTCAGTTTTCCTTTTTTTGAGACAGAGTCTTGCTCTGTCACCCAGGCTGGAGTGCAATGGCACGATCTGGGCTCACTGCAACCTCTGCCTCCCAGGTTCCAGCAGTTCTCCTGCCTCAGCCTCCTGAGTAGCTGGGATTACAGGTGCTTGCCACCACGCTTGGCTAATTTTTTTTTTTTTTTAAGTAGAGACAGGGTTTCACCGTATTGGCCAGGTTGGTCTTGAACTTCTGACCTTGTGTTCCTCCTGCCTCGGACTCCCGAAGTGCTGTGATTACAGGCATGAGCCACTTTTCTAAGCAAAACTACCACATAAGATTAATTTGTGGGTGTCAAAACAGTGCTTGCTTACTGAAAAAATAAGATTTGGTATTCTCATCTGTGAAAGGACTGTAACATTCAGATGAATATTAAATATTTTAGTGAGCTGTTTGTCTACAGCTCTGAAAGAGTTAAGCTTTGTTCTGAGCTTACATCCAGCCTCATACTTGTGAGGAAAACAGAAGACAAACATTTCTCTGAGTCTCCACTTTCATCTCTAGAAGTCACTCTACTTCTGGAGTTGCATTTGAGCAAGTCCTTGATCTGCAGGTCTTTGCATGACCTGTCCTTACATTACTGTGACCATTGTGGTATAATATTTACTATTTTACCTTTAGCATTTGATTCATTGATAGACTATCATGTTTCTTATCTCACTTTAACTATTTATATCCCCTCTTTCATCATCTATGATCTTTTATTCTTTTGCCTCTCCAAGTTGGTGATCTTTTCATCTTCCTGTGATATTTTGCACTTTCCTTTTTGCTTAATTCGCTGACATTGTACGTTTTTGCTTCTGTTTAACTGAAACCTTTTAGGGAATGTAAAGGGACCCTAATGTTCAAGATGTGGTCTTTCTTTGGTACCTAGTACCCAAATGAGAGTTGTGTTTCTTTCTTAAGGGACGGGGGTCTTTGCCATCTTGCCCTGGCTGGTCTTGAACTCCTCGGCCCAAGCGATGCTCCCACCTTGGCCTCCCGAAGTGCTGGGATTACATGTGTGAGCCACCACACCCAGCCTGACAGTTGTATTTCTTTTCTTTTTTTTTTTTTTTTTTTTTTGAGACAGAGTCTCTCTCTGTCACCCAGGCTGGAATGCAGTGGTGCTATCTCTGCTCACTGCAAGCTCTGCTTCCCAGGTTCAAGTAATTCTTCTTTCTCAGCCTCCCAAGTAGCTGGGACTATAGGCGTGCACCACCACACCCGGTTAATTTTTGTATTTTTAGTAGAGACAGGGTTTCACCATATTAGCCAGGCTGGTATTTAACTCCTGACCTCGTGATCAGCCTGTCTCAGCTACCCAAAGTGCTGGGATTACAGGTGTGAGCCACTGTGCCCGGCTGACAGTTGTATTTCCATGTAATGAAGTTGTTGTATGAAGTTGTTTTTTTGTTGTTTTTTTTTTTTTTTTTTTTGAGATGAGTCTCACTGTGTCACCCAGGCTGTAGTGCAGTGGTGTGATTTCGACTCACTGCAACCTCTGCCTCCTGGGTTCAAGTGGTAGCTGGGGTTACAGGCATGTGCCACCATGCCTGGCTAATTTTTTGTATTTTTAGTAGAGACAGGGTTTCACCATGTTGGCCAGGCTGGTCTCAAACTCCTGACCTCAGGCTGATCTGCCTGCCTCAGGCTCCCAAAGTGCTAGGATTACAAGCGTGAGCCACCACACCTGGCCTGAAGTTTTCTTTTACCTGAAGTTTATTTAACATTTATTGCATTCTGGCTGGGTGTGGTGGCTCACGCCTGTAATCCCAGCACTTTGGGAGGCCAAGGTGGGCATCCTAGCCAACATGGTGAAACCCCGTCTCAACTGAAAAAAATACAAAAATTAGCTGGGTGTGGTGGTGCGGTCCTGTAGGCCCAGCTACTCTGGAGGCTGAGGCAGGAGAATCGCTTGAACCAGGGAGGCGGAGATGGCAGTGAGCTGAGATCGCACCACTGCACTGTAGCCAAGAGAGACTCTGTCTCAAAACAACAACAAAACATTTACTGCATTCTAGATTTTGTCTTGGATAACTTTTTTCTCCTTTAATCTCTCAGTTTTGTGTGTGAGTAAACTTTAAATGAAACTTAAAAGTTTTTATTGTATTTGTATTGTAAAATAAGTCCACCTCTTTGTAGTTACTTAACGTTTTACATTTAAACTACAAAGTATCTTAATCTCCGAGGTTTCTCATTAAGCTGTTCTCTAGGTAACATTTCTTTTGCCCTTTTATTATCAATTATATAGTTTCCATCCTTCACTAGGCCCTTAGTTTGTTAATGTAACATGAAGCAAAATGGTCAACTTCAAAATATCTTATTTGCTGCCTTCAGGTTGCAGCAGGAGACTTAAAGCATGTAATTTCTACCCATTAACTGTATGGTGCAAAATAATAAAAATTCCAGCAGGCATAGATAGAAAATAGCCTGGCGTAGATAATTACTTTTTTTTTTTTTTTTTGAGACCAAGTCTCACTCTGTTGCCCAGGCTGGAGTGCAATGGGGCGATCTTGGCTCACCACAACCTCCGCCTCCCAGGTTCAAGTGACTCTCCTGCCTCAGCCTCCTGAGTAGCTGGGACTATAGGTGCGTGCCACCATGCCTGGCTAATTTTTTGTGTTTTTAGTAGAAACGGGGTTTCACTATGTTGGCCAGGCTGGTCTCAAACTCCTGGGCTCAAGCTATCCTCCTGCTTCTGCCTCCCCAAGAGCTGGGATTATAGGCGTGAGCTACGGTGCCTGGCTGATAATTACTTTTACATTAGTCTTCAGGAGGGAGAGATCCAGGAATATATTTTAAGCAGTGGAGCAGTGTAGGGATCTTAGACAACATTCTAGCCTCTTCAAATTCAGATTCTCCTGTAGTATATTCTCACTAGTTTGTTTGGAAAGAGCTTTCAGAACTATGATTTACTGTTATGTGTAATTATTAAGAAAGAGTTGACCTTGTCATTTTAAGAAGTGAAATATCCCTGATTTTCTTTCCTTTGTATATTAATATATTAATATGTCCATAGATGTTTATTGTATATGACTTCATTTTATTTGTTTATTTCATTTTAAAAAGATAATTAAATAGCATGCTACTGAAATTACCAGATAATTTACCAGGACTGTGCTTCATTGCTCCCTTGTATGTTAGCACCTTAAATGTGATAGTGCCAATCCTTTGGGTAGTGTCTCAATATTCCAGTGATTAGTAATTTCCTAATAACACCTTTTTGTTTTCAGAGTCTGTAATTCTTCTAAGACTATGTCAGTAGCTTTCCAATATAGGATATATAGTAACTGAATTTTTAAATTTATTTGAGAGAAGGATACTCAACAGCTATAAGGTCTTACACATTTTTTTTCTGTTTTTGCTTTGTTTGTTTGTTTTTGTTTTTTTTAAGAGACAGAATCTTGCTCTGTTTGTTATGTAGGCTGGAGTGCAGTGGTGCGATTATATAGCTCACTGCAACCTCAAACTTTTTGGCCCAAGTAGTCCTCCTGTCTCAGCCTCCCAAGTAGCTGGGGTTATAGGCCGGCCCATATCACAGTGCTCAGCTGAGAGTTGTAAAATGTTTAAGGTTTCTCAAATTGTCTCTTGTGTTATTACAGAAACCTTTGGAATTTCCTGCTTTCTTTTTTTCTTCCACTACATACTTTGGGGATGCACTATATCTTTGGGGATTATTTCTTTGGGACATGGTTATTTAGAAGAACATTGTCATATTAGTGATATGGGAATTTCTTTTGGTTAGTTCTAGAAGAAACCAATGATTTCTATAGTTTGGCTGCCTATTTAGATAGACCCAAATCATAACAGAATTTCGTGTATGAAACATGATTTTATCAGATACACATATATCTAAGTAAACAGCATGAATAGTAAGGTGTTTCTGGATTTTTGAATTTTTTCATCTTTTTTTTTTTTTCATTTTCTATTGCTGCTGCACCAATTAGTGGGTTTTTGAATAGGGGCTAGCAAGTTACATGAACATTGAACTTTTACTCAGTATTTTTCATTTCTTCTACTCAGTACCCAGTCATTCTTGTTTTTCCCCCCTTTCTGGGTGTGGGGCACATTAGTCAGTTCTTCCTTAATTTGCATATCAATTCTCCTATAAAATGTAGTGCTTTAGTGTGTTTTACAAATATGACTGCTGTTGGGACCTTTTTTAAATGAAATTTTAAATATATAGTATAGCAATGGTTACTTCTTTTCACTACGCTCCTGAAAGTCATGGGAGTAAAAAACTAAATAAGCTGGATCTGGGCATGTGAACTGCCAAGGGACAGTCTAGTCATTTGGAAACTGAAAGTTACCACAAGCAGGTATTGTGAAGTAAATGGAATACTTAAGAAATAGACACTGACATATACCTACAAACATAAAAGTGATTAGTTGAATTACCTGGGATGTGACTCTAGATCACAAGTGCTGGTTGAAATCTGTTTCATGATTATGATGTTAAATACTTGTGCTGCTTTCTCAGCACGGTAGTACTGGAGTGCTTTCATCCTGCCCAGCAGTCCTGCCATATAATTGTGAAACTTTTACATCTATTTCGGTATCCCTCCATTCTGCCTAACAGATCAGCTCTGCCAAGTTATCTGAGGAGTAATTTTGCTTTGAGAGAAGCCTTCAGTGGTACTGTTTTAAAATATTGGATGGAGAATAATAAATTCCTTTTTATTTGCCTGCTATGTGCCAAGCATTGTATGTTATCTTTTAATTTTTAGAATAACTCTGAAATGTATGTGGTGCTAGTTTCATTTTACAGGGAAAATAAAAAAAGACTGTGAGGTTAGGTAACACAACCAAGGGTAAGAGGAACTCTGGTCTGACTTCAAAGCCCCATTTATTATCCAGCCTCCCTCCTTTTAATTTATTTTATTTATTTATTTATATATTTTGAGACGGAGTCTTGCTCTGTCGCCCAGGCTGGAGTGCAGTGGTGCGATCTCGTCTCACTGCAAGCTCCGCCTCCGGGGTTCCCACCGTTGTCCTGCCTCGGCCTCCCGAGTAGTGGGAGGTGGCGCCCGGCGCCCGTCACCACTCCCGGCTAATTTTTTGTATTTTTAGTAGAAAGAGGGTTTCACCATGTTACCCAGGATGGTCTCAATCTCCTGACCTCGTGATCCGCCCGCCTCGGCCCCCCAAAGTACTGGGATTGCATTCGTGAGCCACCGTGCCTGGCCCAGCCTCCCTCCTTTTAAAAATTCAGTGCTGGGCCAGGCGCGGTAGCTCACGCCTGTAATCCCCGCACTTTGGGAGGCCGAGGCAGGCGGATCATGAGGTCAGGAGTTTGAGACCAGCCGTACCAACATGGTGAAACCCCCGTCTCTACTAAAAATTAAAAAAAAAAAAAAATTAGCTGGGGGTAGTGGCGCGCCTGTAGTCCCAGCTACTCAGGAGGGTGAGGCAGGAGAATCGCTTGAATCTGGGAGGCGGAGCTTTCAGTGAACTGTGATTGAGCCACTGCACTCCAGCCTGGGCGACTGAGTGAGACTACATCTCAAAAACAAAACAAAACAAAACAAAAAAAAAGTTCAGTGCTGACCCCTGTGTGCAAACTGTCTTTGACCAGAACACTAGACAGGTAGGTAGGTATTCAGTAGCTTGTTAAAGCTATGCCTTTAGCAATTGTAGAACCTTGAGAATCTGAGACTTATTTTTGTCTTTGTATCTCTGTTAAAAGGGAAAAGAATAAATAGTTTGTTTCTTTTATTTAACTTAGTTATTTTGAAGATAAGATTATGTGAAATATTTTAAGCTGTACAGGGGAAAATGACTTGGTCAGTCTTGCATGTAACTCACTTTTTTAGCCAATGCAAGTCAGTTTAGCCCATTAAAATTTCATGAATCCCATGTTACTGGGGTCAGTTTTTAGGCACAAGTCTGATAATAACAGTGCTTTATGATGTTTCTCCTCCCACACATACTCTTTTAGCATAATTATTGCAGTGAAAACAATTCTTTATAGTCTCTGGTTGAATTAAGTAAATATTTGTATTTTTCTATTAGGCTGAACACATTTATGTGTACTTGGCTCAGTTAAAATAGGGCATGCAGGAATGCATGTGGGGGAGCATGAAGAGGACAGGAATCTGTTACCTAAATTAATATATATTGTTACTATGTTGGATACCCAAAAGTGGTAGTATAAGGTGAACATTGGCCCAGTTAGAGATTTCTCATCTAGAACACAGTATTATTTTCACCTTAGTGACCATGAGCCAGTGAAGAGCAGCTTCTCCAGATCTAGTCCAAACTTGACCTAAGTCTAATGTTCTGCAAAGATTAAGCTCTTATTTTCTGTCTTCAGACTTAGGCCAAAACTTGAGGATTTTACTGGGAAAAAAATCTGCAATGAGGTTGACTTAGAAAAAAAGAAAAGAATCCGTGCTCTGTTTTTGAGTCATAAGGATATAGTGTCATCCGGCCAGGCGCAGTGGCTCACACCTGTAATCCTAGCAATTTGGGAGGCTGAGGTGGGTTAATCACCTGAGGTCAGGAGTTTGAGAGAAGCCTGACCAATATGGTTAAACCCCGTCTCTACTAAAAATACAAAAATTAACCAGGCGTGGTGGTACGTGCCTGTAATCCCAGCTACTCAGGAGGCTGAAGTGGGAGAATCGCTTGAACCCTGGAGGGAGGAGGTTGCAGTGAGCCGAGATCGTGCTGCTGCCTTCCAACCTGGGCAACAGAGGGAGACCCTGTCTCAAAAAAAAAAAAAAAAAAAAGGATATAGTGTCATCCATTCACTTCTGACCACAGCTGGAATTGGTCACCATTGAGGCATTATAGTCCTAAACCTAATGGGGTAACTAACATTTCATTACTGTCAACAGCGAGTACCTCACTCTAAAAAACAGTCTTTTATGTGTAGTGCCATACAACCCCTTTTGTTCTATGTAAAAGCTGTGTCTGCTACAGCTACTAAAAAGTGAAGGTGCTTGTGATTTTATGATACTTCTTCTGAATGTTTCTAGTAGGAAACTGCTACTGCCCTTTTGCTGTCATGCAGTCTGAGTGAGGGAAGCCATTGCTTTGGCCCCGAAACCTCTCTCCCACACACCTTCGACTAGAAGTTCAGTGCATTCTTTCAACAAAAATACACTGAATGCCCATTACCACCCGATAAGCAAAGGGAATACTGTAATGGACAAGCCATACGCAAGCCCTTACCCTTGTGGAATTTGCATTCTAATGGGGGAGAGGGAGTAGACATCAAACAATTATATAATCAGTTATTCAATCTCTACAACAAAGGAGAAGTACTGGATGTTATAAAAGAATTTATAATGGGGCATGTAACTTAGAGCATAGTATAGTACAGTGGTTAAGAATGTGTCTTCTGGAGCTACACTGCCTAAATCTGAATCTGGTACCACTTTTCACTAGCTGTAGGATATTGGGCAAGGTATTATCTCTTTGTGCCTCAGTTTCTACATCTGTGAAATAGAGATAGTTATTTTGGTCTTGTTAAGAAAATTAAGTAAGAGGCCAGGAGCTGTGGCTCACGCCAAAGTAATCCCAGCACTTTGGGAAGCTGAGGCCGGCTGATCACTTGAGGCCAGGAGTTGCAGACCAGCCTGGGCAACATGGCGGAACCCCGTCTCTACCAAAAATGCAAAACTAGCTGAGCATAGTGGTGTGTGCCTGTTGTCCCAGCTGCTTGGGAGGCTGAAGCAGAGGAATTGCTTGAGCCTGGAAGGCGGAGGTTGCAGTGAGCCGAGATGGTGCCACTGCCCTCCAGCTTGGGTGACAGAATGATACCCTGTCTCAAAAAAAAAAAAGAAAAAGAAATAAAATTAAATATGTTAATACGTTTTCATTGCTTAGAAGAGTGCCTGGCATGTAATGTACATTCAACAATTTTAGCTGTTACTAGTTTGGGAAATCAAGGAAAACTGTTTTCTTTTCTTTTCTTTTCTTTTTTTTTTTTTTTGAGACAGAATCTCACTGTGTTACCCAGGCTGGAGTGCAGTGGCATGATCTTGGCTCACTGCAACCTCTGCTGCCCGGGTTCAAGCAATTCTCCTGCCTCAGCCTCCCGAGTAGCTGGGATTACAGGTGCCTGCCACCGCACCTGGCTAATTTTTGTAGTTTTAGTAGAGACATGATTTCACCATCTTTTTTTTGAGAAGGAGTCTTGCTCTGTTGCCGGGCGGAGTGCAGTGGCATGATCTCGGCTCACGGCAACCTCCACCTCGCAGGTTCAAGTGATTCTCCTACCTCAGCATCCCGAGTAGCTGGGATTACAGGTGCCTGCCACCACGCCCAGCTAATTTTTGTATTTTTAGTAGAGACGGGGTTTCACCATCTTGGCCAGGCTGGTCTCAAACTCCTGACCTCGTGATCCACCCGCCTTGGCCTCCCAAAGTGATGGGATTACAGGTGTGAGCCACTGCGCCCAGCTCACTTTTTTTTTTTTTTTTTGAGACCAAATCCCGCTCTGTCGCCCAGGCTGGAGTGCAGTGGCACGATTTTGACTCACTGCAACCTCTGCCTCCCAGGTTCAAGCAATTCTTCCACCTCAGCCTCCCGGGTAGCTGGGATTACAGGCGCACACCACCACGCTTGGCTAATTTTTTTTTAAAATTGTTTTTAGTAGAGATGGGGTTTCGCCATATTGTCCAGGCTGGTCTTGAACTCGTGACCTCAGGTGATCCACCTGCCTCAGTCTCCAAAGTGCTGGGATTACGGATGTGAGCCACCACACCCGGCCAGGGTTTCACCATCTTGACCAGGCAGGTCTTGCATCCCTGACCTTATGATCCACCCGCCTCGGCCTCCCGAAGTGCTGGTATTGCAGGTGTGAGCCACTGCACCTGGCCCAACTTTTTGTTGAAATGAGCTCTGAAGAATAAATAAGAATTAAAGTGGAAGAATGGAAGAGAACAAGTTAGAAGGTAATTGCAATAGTCCAGGGAAACGAAGATGGTAAATTGAGCCATCTTTTGAGCCAAAGGGTAATAAAGGCAGAAGTAGATGGATTTGAGGGATATTTAGGAGGTAAAGATGGGAATTTAAAATATTGGGTACGGGTAGTAAGGTAGGTTTCTGGTCTGTGCAACCATGACTGGATAGGAGATGCTGGAGAATGATTACCAGTTTGTGTATGTGCACATGTGGTGGGATGAGGATGGGGGAACTGGAGAGTCTACCAAGAAAAACTATGGAGTAAGCAGAGGGATATACAGATCTAGAGTTCAAAGGTGACATCTTGCCCAGAGATGTGAGAGACATAAGCATATAATTTATTGAAGAAAATAATAATAATTGAGGTGATGTATTGGAATTAGACATCCGTGAAAAGGAAGTATAGAATGAAAAGAAGGCCTAGGACCAAAGTGAACTTCAATTAAAGGGGTGGTGTAGGAAAAAAGTAGCAAATAAATGGTTTAAAAAAAAAACAGTGGTTACATAGATTAAAGGAAAACTTGAAAAGTGTGGTGTCCTGTAAGCCATGGGAAAAAAATACATTTGAGGGTGGGAGTAGTGTTTTTGCAATTTTTATGACCCTTTCTTGGATCCTTTAGAGTGTGAAGTCTCACCACTCAAAATTGGATACTAGTGACATAGAACATCTAGAACAGGCTTAGGCTGACCAAAGCCATTTAGTTGAACATGATCTTCAGACTCTAGAATCTAGAATGTAGCTATTCCTGTTCACCTTAAATTAGATTTAATATAAAGGGAGAGAGAGCTAGAGTGTGCACTCAAGCTCATAAGTATTAGCCAACTGAAGCTAAACTATTTTGGAGGCCATTAATCTAGGTAGTGATCCTCTCTCAGGCTGATTACTATATGCTAGGTACAGATATTGGCAAAAACAACTTCTTTTCCAATTTATCCAACAACATTTGTCGAGTACCCACTAGGACTTAGCAGTTATGTGTCAAATACTGTGCCTGTTGTTTCATTAATCCTCATAAATGTCCCTGTAACTTAATACTGTTATCTACTTTATGTAGAGGAATGAGCTAGACTCAGAAAAGTTAATTTTCTTGATGGGACAGAAATTTGAACCCAGGTCCCTTGGACTTCAAAGCTCATTATTCCATGTACAAATGTAAGTAAAATATAAAGTAAAAGATAATTATCCTAAAAGAGGACTACACACAATGCTATGAAAACTCACATGGACAGATTACTTCTGGTTTGACAGTGGAAAGTAGGTATCAGAAAGGCTTTCAATTATTACATCCAGTGGACATTTTAAAGTTCTTATATTGTTGGACATTTTTGCTTTGTTTGATGTAATTGATCACTCTTCCCCTGCAAATCTCTACTCTCTGCCTCTGTGACACTGCACTGTCTTGTTTCTCTAGCTGTTTTTTCCCTACCTTCTTAAGAAGGCATTATTCTGATTCTTAATTTCTGATGTTCTCCTGGGTTCCTCCTCAGCTTTTCTCACCCCACTAAAAATCTCAGTTGGGTCTCCAGCTAAGTGTTTTCTTTCTTTTTCTTTTTATTTATTTATTTATTTATTTTTTTGAGACGGAGTCTCACACTGTCACCCAGGCTGGAGTGCAGTGGCGCAATCTCGACTCACTGCAAGCTCCACCTCCCGGGTTCACGCCATTCTCCTGCCTCAGCCTCCTGAGTAACTGGGACTACAGGCGCCCGCCACCACGCCCGGCTAATTTTTTCTATTTTTAGTAGAGATGGCGTTTCACTGTGTTAGCCAGGATGGTCACAATCTCCTGACCTCGTGATCCGCCCACCTCAGCCTCCCAAAGTGCTGGGATTACAGGCGTGAGCCACCGCGCCCGGCCTAGCTAAGTGTTTTCTTTATCCTGCATAGTGTTTAGTTTTCTTAAAAAAATAGTTATTTACAGTCAAAACCTAAAAGATTTTACGTAAAACTCTACATTTCTGGCTTTTGGAAAATCTGAAGTTTTCTTTCAACCTTGGATATATGTTTCCATTTGGCAGGACTTAATTAGAGGTGAATTGCAGCTACATTCTTTGGAATGGATATGGGTTCTCCAGTTCTTCACAGACATTAACATTCTCGTCTCTCCCAACAATATTTGTGCAGTTGTTCTCTTTCTTTCTTCCTTTCTTTCCTTTCTCCCCTCTCCTGCCCTCGCCGCTCCTCTCCTCTCCTCCCTTCTCCTCCCCTCTCTCTTTTCTCCTTTCTGATAGGGTCTGTCACCCAGGCTAGAATGCAGTGTCATGAACTTGGCTCACTGCAGCCTTAAGCAATCCTCCCACCTTAGCCTCCCAAGTAGCTGAGACCACAGCATGTGCCACCATGCCTGGTTCATTTTTTTTTTTTAATTTTGTTTTGAGACAGGGTCAGACTCTGTTGCCCAGGCTAAAGTACAGTGGCACAGTCTTGACTCACTGCAACCTCAGCTTCCCGGGCTCAGGCAATCCTCCTGCCTCAGCCCTCAAAACAGCTGGGTCTATAGGCCTGTGTCACACGCCTGGCTACTTTTTGTATTTTTTGTAGAGACAGGGTTTCGCCATGTTGCCCAGGCTGGTCTTGAACCCTTGGGCTTAAGCAATCCGCCTGCCTCCACCTCCCAGTGCTGGGATTACAGGCATGAGCCACTGCACCCGCCCTAATTAAAAACAATTTTTTTTTTTTGTAGAAATAGTGTCCCTTTGTTACCCAGGCTGATCTCAAACTCCTGGGCTCAAGCAATTCTCCAGCCTTGGCCTCCCAGCCTTGCAGTTTTTCTTATCCTTGGTCTGCTCTTCACATTCACTGGGTAATCTCCACTTTTACAGCTACCATTTAGTTGCTAATAACTATCAAAATCTATCTCCAAGCCGGACTTTTAGACTCATACATCGACCTCCTACTGAATGTCACTACTTAACATACTATAGGCAGCTCATTTTCGATATGGCTAAACTATTCCTCTTTCCCTCTGAACTCCAGGTTCTACTGATTTTTTATCCCCTAAGTGTTTCTGGCTTTGTCGTTTCCCTCCCATTATGATTTTTAAAACTTGATCTTAGCAAAAGGGCAATAAAAAATTCCATCACTATCTTTTGAATCGTATTGCTATAATTTAGGCCCTAATCATTGTGTTAGGATTCTTGGTTGCAAACAACAGGAATCATCTTTTAGCTAACTTTTTTTTTTTTTTTTCTTTGAGCCCCGAGTACGTTTAACCATTGAGGGCCAGGAAACTACTTTCTTTTGGCTAACTTAAGCAGAAAGAAAATTTATTGGAAGGATATTGAATGGCTCAAAAAAGTAATGGGAATGTTAGAGAACTTGGTTTAAAGAATGGTATGAAATCAAAGGAGGGAAGACCAAAGAGAAGGTCAAGGTCACCACTGACCAGTCTATATAGGATGCTACAGTTGGACTCTAGTGTCTGCCATTGCCAAATATTTTCTAACTGGTTGGTCCTGGGTCTTTGCATTACTCCTGCAAAGTCAAGACTTCCCCAGCAGGAGTATCCACTTCAAGTAGCCTAGGTCATGTGCAGGCATACTTCTTCTTTGCTGGGAAGGGGAGGAGGTGATTGAGCCCTATCTCCCCAGGCTCCATATGGGAAGATAAGATCCAGCTTTCCATGGAAAATATAGGAAGGGGCCTTTTGGTTGCTGAGCAAAAAAAAAAAACCCAGCAAATATTCACTATACAACTCCTTTCTGGTCTCTTATAACAGCCTCCTAACTGCTTCTGTGTCCTGTTTCCTCTCACCCCCTAAAGCGAGAATTAGCTAAACAACATGTAATTCTGATTACATTATTCCATGTTTCAATGGCTCCTAATCCACCTGTAAGAAAATGTCTTAAGGCCGGACGCGGTGGCTCAAGCCTGTAATCCCAGCACTTTGGGTGGCCGAGACGGGCGGATCACAAGGTCAGGAGATCGAGACCATCCTGGCTAACATGGTGAAACCCCGTCACTACTAAAAAATACAAAAAACTAGCCGGGCGAGGTGGTGGGCGCCTTTAGTCGCAGCTACTCGGGAGGCTGAGGCAGGAGAATGGCATAAACCCGGGGGGCGGAGCTTGCAGTGAGCTGAGATCCAGCCACTGCAGTCCAGCCTGGGCGACAGAGCGAGACTCCGTCTCAAAAAAAAAAAAAAGAAAAAAAAAAAGAAAATGCCTTAATATGTTATTCAAGGCTCTCCACGCTCTGGCCCTTACCTATCCCTTCAACTTCGTCTCCATCCAGTTCCTTCTTTGCGATTTACACTTTAGCAAGGCTGAACTACAGAACTAGAGTTTCCTGTACATGTCTCATGCTGTTTCTCATTGCTATGCTTTGTTTTGCCTTCCCTCTTACTGTCCCTGTTGCCTGAATATCCCTTTCTTACAGCCCACCTTTCCCTTCCACTTGGTAACCTTTCTTCATTGTTTAAGAAACTACTTTCTTGGCTGGACGCAGTGGCTCACGCCTGTAATCCCAACGCTTTGGAAGGCTGAGGTGGGTGGAACACCTGAGGTCAGGAGTTCGAGACCAGCCTGGCCAACATGGTGAAACCTCATCTCTACTAAAAATACAGAAATTAGCTGGGCATGGTGGTGGACACCTATAATTCCAGCTACTCAGGAGGCTGAGGCAGGAGAATCGCTTGAACCCAGGAGGCAGAGGTTGCGGTGAGCCAAGATCGCACCACTGCACTCCAGCCTAGGCAACAGAGTGAGACTCCTTCCCAAGAAAAAAAACCCAACAACATAAAAAAGAAACTACTAAGCCCCTGCTGGTCTTATTGAATGTATCACCTTGTATTATAATTGTTTTTATTTGTCACTATTGTCATACTGCCTACTCTTTACCCTCTTCCCACATACATACACAAATGCACTCTTACTTACTGTGAGTTGAGGGTAGGGATTATGTCTTATTTGTTTTTGGATTCCTAATACTAGCAGATTACTTGGCATGTTATGTACTCAATACATATTGAAGTAATAAATTAAGAGGCATTTGATGTTGAACTTAGAGGACAGTAAGTAAGATTTTGGTAATGCAAAGAAAGAAAGATGTGTGTAATTTGAAGGCAGCAATATTAGGCTCAGATTAGAAAAAACACGACAATAGTAATTTGTCTTTTTTTGGCTAGCAAGTATATGTAGACGAATAGTGGAAAATAAGACTGGAAAGATAAGATGTTGTCTTAAGTAATTGGGAGCCTTTGAAAATTTTCAAGCACGAGTCTGATTTGGCCATTCTGTGTTTTAGGATATTAATCTGGTTGCAGAATGGATTAGTAGGGTGAGTAGAGAGATTATTTATGAGGCTTTTCTCTTATACAAGCAACTACATAAGTAAGGGAGATGGCAGCAGAAATAGGAGTCATATGTATGAATCCTAACTTGCCACTTAGTTTCATAGTCAAACATTCAACTCTCTAAGCCTCAGTTTTCTCATTATACACTAAGAAGGTTGACAGAGTCTTTGGCAGCTCCAAAATCTTTGTTATATATTGTAAGAGAATAAGTGACACTTGGCAAATGATTGGATGGTGGCTACAGGGGGAAGTTTTAGAGACTGTTGAGGTTTTGAGCCACAGTAAATGGGAAAACAGTATTGCTGTTTACAGGAGTGGTAATTAGGTGTTTTTAGCGACAGTGGTAATGCTAGGATCTTTAAAAATAGGAGATCTAAAGCAAGTTGATTTACCTAATTTGTGTCCTTAGAGTATAAGAAAATAGGATTTCAATGTTGAGGATACTTTCAGAGGAAACTAATGATCAGGAGATAAGCCGCCCCCCCCCCTTTTTTTTTTTTTTCTTTTTTGAGACATTGTCTGACTCTGTTGCTCAGGCTGGAGTGCATTGGCATGATCTTGGCTCACTGATGGATTCAAGCAATCCTCGTGCCTCACCCTCCCCAGTAGCTGGGACTACACGTGGGTGCCACCACTCCCAGCCAGTTTTTGTATTTTTAATAGAGATGGGGTTTCACTATGTTGGCCAAGCTGATCTCAAACTTCTGGCCTCGAGTGATCTGCCCACCTTGGCCTCCCAAAATGCTGAGATTACAGGTGTGAGCCACTGCACCTGGCCTTTTTTTGCTCTTTTTTTTTTTTTTTGGAGACAGAGTCTCACTCTGTCACCAGGCTGGAGTGCAGTGGCATGATCTCAGCTCACTGCAACCTCTGCCTCCTGGGTTCAAGTGACTCTCCTGCCTCAGCTTCCCAAGCAGCTAGGACTACAGGCGAATGCCACCACGCCCAGTAATTTCTGTATTTTTAGTAGAGATGGAGTTTCACCATGTTGACCAGGATGGTCTAGATCTCTTGATCTCGTGGTCTGCCCACCTCGCTCTCCCAAAGTGCTGGGATTACAGGTGTGAGCCACTGCGCCCGGCATCTTTCTTAATTTTTTTTTTTTTTTTTTTTAAGAGACTAGGTCTTACTATAATGCCCAGGCTGGTCTCAAACTCCTGGGTACCAGCAATCTGCCCACCTCGGCCTCCCAAAGTGCTGGGATTGCAGGCATGAGCCACCACCGCATCTGGCCAAACTGCTCTTTTTAATAACAGTGTACTTACTGGGCGTGATGGCTCACGCCTGTAATCCCAGCACTTTGGGAGGCTGGGGTGGGTGGATCACTTGAGGTCAGGAGTTCGAGACCAGCCTAGCCAACATAGTGAAACCCTGTCTCTACTAAAAATACAAAAATTAGCTGGTTGTGGTGGCAGGCGCCTGTAATCCCAGCTACTCGGGAGGCTGAGGCAAGAGAATCGCTTGAACATGGGAGGTGGAGGTTGCAGTGAGCCAAGATTGCACCACTACACTCCAGCCTGGGCAACAGAGTGAGACTCTGTCTCAAAAAAGAAAAAAAAAAAAGTTTGGTGGATTTAACCTTGCACACCATCATTCTGGGGTTGACTAGTCTCGGTGGGAACTAGAGTGATTTCAAGTGACATCGCAAAGTGGACACTGATTAAAAGGTCAAATGGGCTGAGTTTCAAGAAATGGGAGAACAGGAAACCGAGTTTAGAGGGTAAGGAGTGTTTGTTTCGAGGGGGCTAAGGGTTGGGAATTGTTAGAGGGCCCCAGGAATTACTGTCTAAAAAGTCATATTGGCATCGAAGGGTCGGAGTGTCAAAAATGCGGCAGCCTTATGTGTTGTGGCAGAAAGAGTGCTTTAAAAGGCCCCATATTCCAACTGGGCTGACTCCCACGATGGAGGGAAGAAGATTTGGCCCCTTTCATTAGGTAGTGGGATACAGTGTAGTCACTACAGGAGAGGGGTTGACAGGGCTGCTGGAAGGCCGGGGATTCAGAGGGAGGCGGAGCTGGCCTAGCGCGGAACCCTCCCTCCCAAGTTTATACTCTTTAGGGTGAAGAATACAGTGTGGATGGTAGGGAATTTAATCCCCAGGACTGGTTTCGCGTACTATGAGACTGTTCCTCTGGCCAGCCCCTTTTTTTCAAGCAAGCTGCAGGCTTCGCTTCGGCCCTAGAAACCGGATAGGCCTCTCCGTGCGCTCTCAACCTAACCTGCGGGGGAGGGGGAAGGGAGCTCCTCGTAGTCCCGCCCTTTGCGCTGTTTTGCGTCTTCTCGCCTTTGGTGACTGGCAGTGCGCTCTAGCCAATGATGGCGCGGGGCGGGCAGGAGCATCAGGTTAGGTTGCACAGGAGGAGGGGGAACTGGTGCTGGAGAGACAGGGAGAGGGGCGAACCGGCCCCCCACAGCCGCTGCAGGTAAAGCCACCTCTCTCCTCCACTGGGGTGAGGCACGGCTCCTTTTCTCCTTCAGGGCTTGTCGGGCTTCTCAGCCTGCAGCTTCCGCCCTAACATTGCTCCTACCCCGGGCATCCACACCCCCCACCCCCCGCATCTTCCCGTCTTGGCCATCCCCACCCTGGAGGGCACCCCCGCTAGCTCCTTACCTCAAGTGCATGTACCTAATTTCCATTTTGGGGTCTCCAGTTACCAGAAATCTTCCGCCTCTGCTCTATGGACCTTACTGGCACCAACCCCGGCAGTATGAGCAGGTAATGTACCCGGGTCCCCCCCACCCCCACCCCAGTCGCGTTTTCCTCTCCATCAACCCCTCACTTCCTCACCTCGCCCTTTCCCTTTTTTCATTTGAGTACAGAGTCTCTGTAGTTTCTTCTTTACCCCCTGAAAATACATGTCTTTAGCTTTCGTAGTTGTCTATTTTGCTTTTCCGATTTATTCACAAGGTCTTACTTTACCAGCCTTATTTTCCCCCAAATGACCATACCCTTGATTGAGGTGTGAGTGCTTTCTCTTTCAGTAATTGGAAAACAAAAACAGAGTGGCCACACATTTGGCAGTGAGAATGGTGAAGATAGAGAAAATGGCCTAGGATCTTGATCTACTTAGGAAATCTGAGTGGCTCCAGTTTGGTCCTATGTCTTTCCATCCTGATCCTTTGCTGACCCTAAATTGTGATTGCATTCACTTTGGGTGTTTATTTTTCATTTCTGTATAAGATTTGAGACCCTTAGTGTCTCACAAATGTCTTCATGGTACAGTTTTAAAATACTTCCCTTTTAAAATTATGTTGGTGATTTTCATTTTAGCCGTTTGGATTATTTTATTTTCAAGATATTTCTCATTTAAATTAAGCTGCTTCTACCCATCTTATGTTTCAGTAACATGTACTTATGTCTCTCTGCAACTGATCTTCTTGAAAGGATACAGTTTCCAACAACAAGATTTATACTTTGAAGTAAATGAAATAGTTTATTCTTTTCCAAATCTTTGAGCAGCTAGAGGTTAAGTGGTCATGAGTGGTACTTTCTAAAAGTGCACATTACAGAAAGAGGTCAGCATTGCTCAATACTGCATTCGTTCATTGTCTTCTAAGAGGTTGTCACTACAGAGAAATCTATAAGTGGGCAATAGATATCTGTAGCTCATTTTACATAATTTTATCTATTAGATGACTGAACTAATCTCTTCTAGTGTTTCTCATCCCTCATAAACAGTAAATTATGATAAACTCCTTTTGAGAGGCTATAGGAAATCTTATCCCATCCCAAAGATATTGGTAACTCTGCCAAGCCAGGAATATTTCTTTCTCTGCCCCCTATTCCTCACATGTGTCTTTTACAGATTTTCACTGGCCAAGAAGGCTTTGTCCAGTGTTAATAAATATAAATAGCCTAAACAATGAGATGTAGTTTTTTCACTTGATAAATATAAAATTATAATGCTGAATGCACCTTTAAGAACTGCACATTTATCTCCACCCTCAGTTTCCAGAAGCCCTTCTTAAGGACCTTAGTCTCCATCCCCTGGTTGAGAATCACTGCTTTGTTGAAAGGTATGGACAGATCGAGATGGAAAAATATAGGGTAGAATTAAAACAAAATACTTTCTTATAGGACAGGCAGTTTATTATAGAAATGGGCAAGGTTGAGGAATAATGTAAAATAAGAATGAGAGACTTGGGACTCTAGATTTCCAAAAAAAATCAAGAACTGTATTAAAGGTGGTAAAGCTGCAGAAGAACATCAGTTTACCTGTCTCAAGGGGAAGCAGTAGTTTCACCTTCAAGAAGGACATAAAATGAAGGGCTATGCTGGCATATATAATAAAGTATTTTTCTACAGGTTATTGGTTTGTTATTTGGCGATTCTAGATAGATGGCCTTGGATTTTAACCTTAACTGACTAGTTTGTTACTTTTCCCTTCCACTGCCATTCCTCACCCCCAACATGCCCTCCAAGATTTCTGTCATGATTCTGGTCATTAGTTTGTAATTATGGAAAGTGACTAAGTACGACCACTAAATTTTGTCTTTTCTTCTGAGCACATACATGTGTTTCTCTTTTGGGGGAATGGTGCGCCAAGACTGGCTTTTCATTCTTAATGTGATAAAAGTTGGTATGACTTATTTATCTAGGCCGTTACTTTGCCTTGAAACCCACTTAACATCTGTTCATTTTTGCTACTAGGGTTTGAATCAAGGAAAGAGAATTCATGAGATGGATGAGAGGATTCATGAGATGGATGAGCTTGGTAGAATAAATAAGCCATTTGTGGATATAGCCAGAGTAACCCACAAATAGTAGTAGAAGGAGGGTTAAAAAAAGTTAGATGTATGTTGGGAGAAGGTTTAATCTTGTAAGACTCAAGGACAGTTTAAAGATGGGAGCTAGAAAAGAAGTAGGAGACTAGGATAAAAATATGAGATGAATTGGGTCAGTATAGGTGAGATGATGGGACTGAGAAGTAATGATACTTGGTGGCAAGGTTTTTAAATTATTAGGCATAGACCGAAGTAGGAGAAGCAGAAATTTGGTTCGAAAATTGGGAAGGGAGAGATAAATGATAATGCATTGATCTTTAAAAAGCTTATACTAAGTAATATGGGGGTAAGGAGATTCATCAGAAACCATTAGCCTTGCTTCTCCTATTTAAAAAAAAAAAATCTAGGCCTAAAATTGGATCATTATGGGGGAAAGGAAGAGCATTAGAATTAACAAATAGCAAGGAATCATGGAAGTAACAAAATACTCCGTGGAAGAAGGAGCAGGCTATAAACTATTTGCAACATAAACTTCTATTTAGTAGAAACTTTCGGTGTGGTGGCTCAGGCCTATAATCCCAGCACTTTGGGATGCTGAGGTGGATGGATCACCTGAGGTTGGGAGTTTGAGACCAGCCTGACCAACATGGAGAAAATCTGTCTCTACTAAAAATACAAAATTAGCCGAGCGTGGTGATGCAGGCCTGTAATCCCACCTATTCGGGAGGCTGAGGCAGGAGAATCACTTGAACCCAGGAGGTGGAGGTTGCAGTGAACTGAGATCGCACCATTGCACTCCATCCTGGGCAACAGGAGCGAAACTCTGTCTTGAAAAAAAAAAAGAAAAGAAACTTTCACTGTTGTTTTTGTATTACTCTTAGCTGTAGATACTTTAACTTCTGATGGTGAGTAGAGAATGAAAGATAATTGGTGCCAAAGTAGGTATACTGGAAAAAAGTTGATGATAATGGGGAGGAAATTTATTAATATCAAGTTATTGAGTAGGTTTTCGTTAAATCAGGAAACATTCATAACTTTTCTGATTGCCATTTTGAGTAATTTGGAGGCAAATATTAGATATGAGAGGCTGGAATGAGCTGATGGAATAGCCTAGCCAGGAATGGGAGATGGTATGGATCTTGGGTTGAGATATGAAAAGTATACAATTACTAAAGCAAGGAAGATCTTGTTTAACATTGTTGGAGCTACCATGTATACTTTGTAATTTTGACTCATGTGTTTATTCTCTTTGTCTGTGTTGGAGTATCTGATCTATTAACCCATATTATATTGTTTTATAATGATAAGTGAGATGGGTTGGAAAGGAAAAAAACATAGCATGGGGGGTTTTATGGAAAAGTCTCCTTCAGTCAGGACTGTGTCCCTGAAATTTCTTATCTGGTGTCTTCCAAAAGTTAGGAGAAATGGTCTTACCAAGCAAGACTTTCCTGTATTGTCAAATATTGTCATCATATACAAAGAACAGATATTTCTTTTCCATATATGTGGGTTATATGGTGACATACTTCCCTGTCTTTGATAGCTTTTCCTTTTTCCACTAGTTTCATGAACTTAAAACCCTAGGCATGGATTTTGTAAACCTACTTTCAGCCATTCATAAGACACGTTTTCAAGATAGGAAGCTTTTTACCATCTCATGTTAGAATCAAAGAATGCCATTTAGTTTCTGTGAGGATCAAATGGTTTACTCCAGATAATGCAAGCAAGTATAATTCATTAACTGTTTTTTGATTAGCTACTATATGTGCTATGTCCTGCTGGTTCTTTAGGGATCCACAGACAAATAAGACATAGTCCCCATCATCCAAGAACTTTCTCCTCGAGAAAGAGGAGCTGGGCCATGGTACAGGGTTGTGGAGAGTGTACATTGCATACATTCATAACCAACTTTTATATATTTAGTATGGCAATTTTCCAAGCATCTTGAGAAGTAGGCAACTTTTTACAATTTGCACAAAGTAACCATTTGGGCCTTCAGAGGATATAGACAGACTTAGGTCATTATAATAAAATATTAAATGTAAGTGCTTTAAATAAGGTATAAACAATGGTGTGGGTATTCAAGTCATCACAAGTTGCTCAGTTGTTAAAGGGTCAGAGGTTCAGGGCTCACTTAATGGATTCGAAGACCTTTGAGGGTTGGTAGGATTTTAGCTGCGAGAGATTATTGGCGTTGGGATGGAGAGGACGTGTTCCAGGCAGAAAGTACAGCATCATAAGCAAAGTCATACAGGTAGGAATCGCATTAAGGGGATTGTGTAGTCTAGTTGGACTGGAATGTAAGATACATATAAGAGATGGTAAGAGAGGAAGTTGGGAATGTAAATTGGAAATAAAATGTGGAATCCTTTGCAATTGACATTTTTTATCTTAAATATGAGAAAGGTTTCTTGAGAGGGAACTTGAGAACAAAAACCCTATTATAGATTAATATGTTAACTATAATGAAGGTTGCAAAACTTCCTGGGTAAAATTGTATAATCAGCTTGGTGAGATTGTACTATGAGCCTTGGTTAAAGATGGTTATTTTTGCCAATAGTAAGTAAAAATATATAAAACACAAGAAATATTTATAAAATAGAATATATCCAGAAACCTTTATCTGTAGAGTCACTGTAATTCTTGTGTCATATTTTTGAGTTCTACTAACTTAAAAACTGAAAATAGAAGGTAAATGAATTTGGCCGGGCGCGGTGGCTCAAGCCTGTAATCCCAGCACTTTGGGAGGCCGAGACGGGCGGATCACGAGGTCAGGCGATCGAGACCATCCTGGCTAACACGATGAAACCCCGTCTCTACTAAAAGATACAAAAAACTAGCCGGGCGTGGTGGCGGGCACCTGTAGTCCCAGCTACTCCGGAGGCTGAGGCAGGAGAATGGCGTGAACCCGGGAGGCGGAGCTTGCAGTGAGCCGAGATCCGGCCACTGCAATCCAGCCTGGGCGACAGAGCGAGACTCCGTCTCAAAGAAAAAAAAAAAAAAAAAAAAAGAAAAAAAAAGAAGGTAAATGAATTTAAATTTTATCTTTACCAAAGAATAATAATCGTTAAACAGAGAGAGACAGCCATATGCTCTTGACAGACAGAATCTTTAAAGTTTGTAGGTGTAAGTGCCCAAGAGGGGGTTGTTGTTATTTTTCTCTTTTAGTTTTAGTTTTGAAGCAGAAATATGAGTGTTCTTTCTGCTGTATGTCCATCCTCAGATTTCCTCACATTTCCCTCTTATATTCATGCTATTTGATATTAAGAAAGTACCTTAGAAGGAAAAATTTTCTGAGATCACCAACTTTGCTTATTTTTCATTTGTATTTGTATTCCTACAACAGGAGTTCCACCATCTTCCTCTGAAGACCTAGCCATCTTGCTCCATGAAGGTCAGGACAATCTGACATGCACTTGTTTCTTGCCTCTATACTTGAAGAGTAGTCCTCTTACATTGTGTACATTTTTTTCTTAATAGGGGAGGGGAGGGGAGAGCCAGTACCCCCCCTCCCCTTCCCTCCCTAGACCTTGGAGAAATACCCTCCATTACTTTCCCAAGATGGCAGACCCCATCATGGATCTGTTTGATGACCCAAATTTATTTGGCCTGGACTCTCTGACTGATGACAGCTTTAACCAGGTCACACAAGACCCCATTGAGGAAGCCCTTGGACTGCCAAGCTCTCTGGACTCCTTGGATCAGATGAACCAGGATGGTGGAGGTGGTGATGTGGGGAATTCATCAGCAAGTGAACTGGTCCCTCCACCAGAGGAAACAGCTCCCACAGAACTTCCCAAAGAATCCACAGCTCCAGCTCCAGAATCCATAACCTTGCATGATTATACCACTCAGCCTGCCAGCCAGGAGCAGCCAGCCCAACCTGTCTTACAGACATCGACGCCAACATCAGGACTTTTGCAGGTCTCCAAGAGCCAGGAGATCCTGAGCCAAGGGAATCCTTTCATGGGTGTCTCTGCCACAGCTGTCTCCTCCAGTAGTGCTGGAGGGCAGCCACCTCAGTCAGCCCCTAAGATTGTTATCCTTAAGGCCCCACCGAGCTCCTCAGTCACTGGTGCCCATGTGGCACAAATTCAGGCCCAAGGTATCACCAGCACAGCTCAGCCCCTGGTGGCAGGCACAGCCAATGGTGGAAAAGTCACTTTTACCAAAGTGCTAACCGGCACACCCCTTCGACCAGGTGTTTCCATTGTCTCTGGTAATACAGTGTTGGCCGCCAAGGTCCCTGGGAACCAGGCTGCTGTTCAGCGCATTGTCCAGCCCAGCCGACCAGTAAAGCAGCTGGTCCTCCAGCCAGTTAAGGGTCCAGCTCCTGCTGGAAACCCTGGGGCCACAGGGCCCCCACTGAAGCCTGCAGTTACACTGACCTCTACACCTACCCAGGTGACTTGAGTGAAAGGGGGAGGTGAATTTTGGTTTCATAGAGGGCCCAGCAACTCTTTGAGAGAGAGCGAGCGCATGAGAGCTTTCTCTGGGAAAGCCTATTTAAATTCCATCTTTGCTTCTTATTAGTTAGTGTGACAGCCACATACTTAGTACTTGCTAGGTGGAAGCAGTTAATGTTAACAAGTACTTGCTAGGTGGAAGCAGTTAATGTTAACATATTTTTTGAGCTCTTACTACATGTTTACATTGTACCTAGCTGGTGCTAAATAAGACAAACACAGTCCCTGTCCTTACAGAGCTCACCGTCTGCCAGGAAAGACAGATATTAAGCAACAGTTCACAATAATTGTGTGATAAAGTTTTATGAGAAATATGGGATGCTATGGGAACAAAGAAACATCTTTGAAGAATTATCTTTATATTTGCAAGACTTGTAAGAGCTATTTATATCTTTCTTGTATTATTACTAAGATTGTCCCCCTCCTACTTTGCTCAGTGAAAGTGTTAGTTTCTAGTGTAAGAAGGTAGAGGCTCTAGCATCTGAATAAAGGGCCAAAAGAGTTGGTGGGGGTGGGGGCGCAGCATTGAGATAAGTAGGACTAGCCAGGCACAATATCTCTCACCTGTGATCCCAGCTACTCAGGAGGCTGAGGCAGGAGGATTGCTTGAGGCCAGGAGTTCAAGACCAGCCTGGGCCACAGAGTGAGACCCCCATCTTTAAAAAAAAAAGTAGGTCTAGTGGGAAGAAGCTACAAGGAGGCAGATTTCAATTCAATATAAGGAATTTTGTATTAATAGGTTTCCATAAATGAACTGCTGCATTAGAAGATAGCGTTTCATCAGGAGTTTTAAAAACATAGCTTGATACCTACTGAGCAGAAGCATTATAGAAAAGATTCTGTCAGGACAGCTGATAGTCCCAGCGCTTTGGGAGGCTGAGGCTGGAGGATCGCTTGAGGCCAGGAGTTCGAGACCAGCCTGGAAAACATAGACCTCATCTCTACAAAAAAAATAAATAAAAATTAGCTGGGCATGGTGGCATGCACCTATAGTACCAGCTACTCAGGAGCCTGAAGTGGGAGGATCACTCGAGCCTAGGATTTCTGGGCTGTTGGTGTGCTATGCTAATCAGGCGTCTGCGCTAAGTTTGACATCAATATGGTGACCTCCCAGGAGCAAGGGAAACAAGGGTGCCTAAGGAGGGATGAATTGGCCCAGGTTGGAAACGAGCAGGGCAGCACTCCCTTGCTGATCAGCAGTAGGGTTGTGCCTGTGAATAGCCAGTGCACTCTAGCTTGGGCAATACAGCGAGACCCTGTCTCTGAAAATAACAAAAAAGATTCTATCAAGACAGATAGGATGATGAACAAAGTGAATTGTACTGTGTCTTCTGACCCACAGTTTTTATGATTCTAGGATGAAGAAAACTGGTGTAAATATTTCAGAGTATACAATTCTTTAATGTTATACTCCTCTTGCAATTTCTTTTCTTCACTTTAGGGTGAATCGAAACGCATCACCCTGGTCCTCCAGCAGCCACAGTCTGGAGGTCCCCAAGGACATCGGCATGTTGTGCTAGGGAGTCTACCAGGCAAGATAGTGTTACAGGGCAACCAGCTGGCAGCCCTGACTCAAGCCAAGAATGCCCAAGGGCAGCCTGCCAAGGTAGTAACTATCCAGCTGCAGGTGCAGCAGCCACAGCAAAAAATCCAGATTGTACCACAACCACCATCATCGCAGCCACAGCCCCAGCAGCCACCCTCAACCCAGCCAGTGACTCTGTCCTCTGTACAGCAGGCTCAGATAATGGGACCAGGACAAAGCCCAGGACAAAGACTTTCAGTACCAGTCAAGGTGGTACTGCAGCCGCAGGTGAGAGACTTACATAGTAAGGAAAAGAAAGAAAACAAAACTACTTAGTCCATTGCTGTTGCCCTCGGTAACCACTCTAGTTTTGTATCTCTGAACTGAGATGCAGACTTAATTCTTTCATCCCTGGAAACCTTATTTTAATTATATTATTAAAAGGTTAGAGAGGGATTGTTGGGTTTGGGATATGAGGTTATTTAGTATGTATTTTTGAATTGTTCCATTTACAGTCTTTTCCTAATATTATTGTGAAATGAAAATGATTTGTGATATCCTTTAAATGATATTTCAGAAAGGATATAAAGAAATAAGTGATCAGTCCTCCTCCCACCCCCCCCCCCCCCGCCCCCCTCCGCCCCCCAGGCAGATAAAAGGTAGGCCAAGTGTAGAATTTGAAATTTTTTACTGTTAGGCCAGAGCCCGATATTGGATATATTAGTTGTAATTTTTCTGAAGTAATGGAGATGTGTATTGATGGAAGCATAACAAAAAGATACTGAAGTTTATTTTGGCAGAATTCTTGCTTTTTCTCACCCCTCTCCCACCAAAAGAATACATTTTAAAAAATAGGTGTAGGTTCAATAAGATTTAGTCTGAGCTTGGTTCTTGAGGGATTAAAGAACTAGTTTCTAGCCCCCCTGCTTCACAGCTGGATTTTATTTAGGCCATTTAACTACAAGCAAGTTGAAATTGTAGTGTCTTTATTTCTATAGGCTGGCTCTTCCCAAGGGGCCTCTTCTGGGCTCTCTGTAGTTAAAGTTCTAAGTGCCAGTGAAGTGGCAGCTTTGTCATCACCAGCAAGCTCTGCTCCTCATTCGGGGGGAAAGACAGGAATGGAGGAAAACCGCAGATTGGAACACCAGAAGAAGCAAGAGAAAGCAAATCGGATTGTAGCAGAAGCCATTGCGAGGGCCCGTGCCCGCGGTGAGCAGAACATACCTCGAGTCTTAAATGAGGATGAGTTGCCCAGCGTTCGGCCAGAGGAGGAAGGTGAGAAGAAACGCAGGAAGAAGAGTGCTGGGGAGAGGCTGAAAGAGGAAAAGCCAAAGAAGAACAAAACATCTGGTACCTCCAAAACAAAGGGCAAGAGTAAGCTAAAGTGAGTACTCTTTGCCGTTTTGATGGGACATTTGAGGGCAGAGCACTCATTTATAAAATGGGTTGAGGAACTTACATGTATTTACTAGCTACATAGTTCAAGGTGATCTATTATAGAAAATAATAAGACCTTCCTTTTTTCTGTCCTAATGCTTACAGGATTTGTTAAATGGAAAATTGAAATTAGCATATTTTAAGAGGAAAACACGAAGGCACAGGAAAGATAGTCACTGTGTTGGGAGTTACCTTTAAAAGCTGTGACTCTGCATTCATATATTTGTCCTGATTTTGTATTACTGTACTGTGAAAGAGATTTCTCACTACCTCCTACCACCCACATCAGTAAAAAGAGAACTACTGGAGACATAGCTGTCCTGTTCTTGCATTTCATCTGTAAATTGGAGATTTTAGCATCTACCATTAACTTTTAGCAGTGTTGACAGAAAAGTGATGGCTTGCCACATAATCTTGTCATAATTGAGTGTCCTCTCTTTCCCTTCCATGTCTTGTATCTTCTCCTCTCTTACTAGCTTTTACTCTCTGGGATTCTTCAGGCTTTGGGGTGCAAATATAATAATGCTTTATATTTGTACCGGATTTTTCAGCTTTTAAAAGACAGTTTTGTATTTCTTATTTGAGCCTCAGTAACTGTCAGGACAAGTATTATCTCTCTAATATTTACAAATAATGAAACTAATGCTCTTGTAGTGACAGAAGTGGAACTGCATCTTAATCTGGTATTTATTCTTCTATCTTGTGCTACCTTCCTTCAGATATTTGTGAACACAGTAATAAGGATTTGTCAAATATGGTATAACGGTCAGTCAGTGGTTTACAAACCCTAATATCTTCTTTTTTTCAAACACCCTATTTAGTAGCTGTGTGTCCTATTGACTGTCTGGAAGTTTTGTATGTGATTGTTTAGATTAATTATGTTTTTTTTACTGCTAAATTTTCTTTGCCTTCGCTGAAAATGAATTTGGTTTTTTCCTTTTTAGCACCATCACTCCTGTAGTGGGTAAGAAGAGAAAACGTAATACCTCATCTGATAATTCAGATGTGGAAGTCATGCCTGCACAGTCACCTCGAGAAGATGAAGAAAGCAGCATTCAGGTAAAAGGATCCCAAAAGAATTTAGTAGAAAAAAACCATGTTTAATTATGGCTAACCAAACCAAGGAGATATTGAGAGATTGTAAGTCTATACACATTTCTTCGGTTTTTCTAAACTGGACGTAGGCCTAAAAGGTCAATGGACCTGGTCAATGTCTTTTTTTCTGTTGTTGTTTTTTTTTTTTTTTCTTCTTGAGACAGAGTCTTGTTCTGTCATCCAGGTCTGGAGTGCAGTGGCACGATCTCAGCTTGCTTCAACCTCTGCCTCCCGGTTTCAAACAATTCTCCTGCCGAAGCCTCCCGAGTAACTGGAATTATAGGCATGCACCACCATGCCCAGCTAATTTTTGTATTTTTTTAGTAGAGACCAGGTTTCACCATGTTAGCCAAGCTGGTCTTGAACTCGTGACCTCAAGTGACCTGCCTGCCTTGGCCTCTCACTGGTCAGTGTCTTTAAATTATTTTTTTAGGCAAAGAGCGTATTACTATAAAAATAGCGATACTATAAAAATAGCGATACTTGCCCGGACGTAATGACTCACACCTGTAATCCCAGCACTTTGGGAGGCCGAAGCAGGTGGATCACCTGAGGTCAGGAGTTGGAGACCAGCCTGGTCAACCTGGTGAAACCCCATCTCTACTAAAAATACAAAAATTAGCCGGGTGTGGTGGTGGGTGCCTGTAATCCCAGCTACTCGGGAGGCTAAGGCAGGAGAATCACTTGAAGCTGGGAGATGGAGGTTACGGTGAGCCGAGATCGTGCCATTGCACTCCAGCCTGGGCAACAGAGCGAGTCTCTGTCTCAAAGAAAAAAAGCAATACTCATTTTCTCAAATTCCAGTGTTTCAAATACTAAGCAAATCGTATGAAATCATGCTGCATGATTGCTCTTCTGGCTGGGTCAGAACTTGACTCTCTCTTCGAACTCTCCAAGAATCCCTTTGGCTTACCTTTTCTACACTTCAGGATTCTGACTCTGTGAACTAGGGTAGTTAAGGACAAAGTTTCTTCCTATGTTTTGAAGATGAGAGACGTTGGAAGAGACCAAAAGAAACCAGACCAGAAGTGTAGGCTTCCATCTCTGATTTGTTGCCTTATGGCAGGCATCTCTGATTTGTAGGCTTCCATCTCTGATTTGTTGCCTTATGGCAGATTCAAGCAGTTGTCCTACCTCAGCCTCCTGAGTAGCTGGGATTACAGGTGTGCGCCACCATGCCCAGCTAATTTTTGTAATTTTTAGTAGAGACAGGGTTTTGCCATGTTGGTCAGGCTGGCGTTCAACTCCTGGCCTCAAGCGATCCACCCGCCTCAGCCTCCAAAGTGCTGGGATTACAGGCAGGAGCCACTGCACCTGGCTACATTTCTTTTTTTATTAAAATAAATTACCCAATCCCGGGTACTCTGTTATAGCAACACAAAATGGACGTGATTTGTTAAAACAACTTGTTTTTTAAGTAAAGGTTAAATAAGGATTAGAGGATTATGCAAATAAAGTAATAAAGTATTTGTTAAAAACAATGAAGGGAATTTTTAATAATACAAAATACACAGAGATTACTAAAATTTAGAAAGTGGTCTGTTAGTTTGCTAGGACCACCATAACAAAATACCACAGACTAGGTGTCTTAAACTATGGACATTTCTTTTCTTTTTCTTTGTTTCTTTGTTTCTTTTTTTTTTTTTTTTTTTTTTGAGACAGGGTCTCGTTCTGTCACCCAGGCTAGAATGCAGTGGCGCAATCTCGGCTCACTGCAACCTCCACCCCAGGTTCAAGTGATTCTCCTGCCTCAGCCTCCCGAGTAGCTGGGATCATAGGTGTATGCCACCACGCCCAGCTAATTTTTGTGTTTTTAGTAGAGATGGAGTTTCACCGTGTTGGCCAGGCTGGTCTCAATCTCTTGACCTCAGGTGATTCACCTGCCTTGTCCTCCCAAAGTGCTGGGATTACAGGTGTGAGCCACTGCGCTCGGTATGGACATTTATTTCCTTATTGTTCTGGAGGCTAGAAATCCAAGATCAAATGGTCTGCAAGTTTGTTTTCTCCTGAGGGTTTTCTTGGCTTGCAGAAGGCCACCTTCTCATTGTGTCTTCACGTGGTCCTTCCTCTATTTGTACACATCGCTGGTGTGTTTTTGTGTATCCAGATTTCTTCCTTCTGTAAGGACGCTAGTCAGATTGGATTAGGGCTCAAGCTGGTGGCCTTATTTTAACTTAGTGAATGTTTGAAAGCCCTATATTTCCAATTTCCCTAATACATTCGCATTCTGAGGTCCTGGGGTTAGGGGCTTCAACATGTGGATTTGGTGGGGGGGATACAATTCAGTCTATGACAAGTGAGAATGACAATATTGGCAGTGAAGTTAAGGAGCAGACACTTAGACACAGTTGATGGGAATGTTAATTGGGACAATCTTTTTGGCAAGTTGGTGTTTCAATATATGGAAAAATTTAGAATGTTAATTTCATTTCACTCAGTGATTCTGCACCTAGGAAATTACCTTATGAATATGTTCTCAAAAGAATGCAGTGATATATGTATTGTAGAAATATTTGCAATAGCAAGAATGTCAAAAAAGTTAGATGTCCGTTGGTGGAGAAATAGTTAAGTAAAATTGGCAATATTCATGCAGTATCTCTTTTTAATGTTTAAAGTATGTATGTGTGTCTGTGTGTGTACATATATGTATATGCATCAATTTTTTTCTGGAAGGATATACAAGAAATGGATAAGAATGTGTATCTTTGAAGAGAAGGGTTGAATGGTAAGTGGGTCATGGTTATTGTACTTTGATTTTTTATCCTTTGGCCCTGTGTGAAATTTTTTTAACCTGACTATTTACTATTTTATTTTTCAGTTTAAAAATACATATATGAGGCCAGGTGCAGTGGCTTATGCCTGTAATCCCAGCACTTTGGGAGGCCAAGCAGGCAGATCACCTGAGGTTGGGAGTTTGAGTCCAGCGTGACCAACATGGAGAAACCCTGTCTCCACTAAAAATACAAAATTTGCTTGGCATGTTGGCAATGCCTGTAATCCCAGCTACTCTGGAGGCTGAGGGAGGAGAATCGCTTGAACCCGGGAGGCAGAGGTTGCAGTGAGCTGAGATCATGCCATTGCGCTCCAGCCTGGGCAACAAGAACAAAACTCCATTTCAAAACAAAACAAAAAAAAAAAAGTGTGTGAGAAAAATTACAACAGTGCAATAAAGTAGACACTGTGAAAAGTTTCCTAGAACCCAGCTTCACAGTCTCCCAGTTCTCCTCAGAGGTAGCCTCTGTTACCAATTTCTTGTATATCCTTCTGGAAATATTTCTTACTTTCATGAACCCTCTACTTCTACTTCCACTAAACATTAGTATTCCATACCTACTCTTCTCTACTGTGTGTTTTCCCTAATGATATGTCTTGGAGGTTGTTCTTTAGTGGAAAAGATAGATCTACCCATTCTCCTCCTCTACTTTCTTTTAGGAAAATTTTCAGACATACACAAAAGGAGATTTTTAATGAAGTCCCATGTTCCCATTCTCCCACTTTATTATTTATCAACAGATGACTCACTCCCCACTGTCCTTACTTCCGCTCTAGTCCTGCCCGCCTTTTGGATTATTTTATTTTTTCAGACAGGGCCCAACTTTTGGCCCTATGGCGAATGAAAGTGGCTTTTATTTCCTCTCTTGTGGGAGGAGGGGGAAGGGAGCTTTCCCAGAAACATCAACCTAAAGAAGGGATGGCTGCACCCCCAGAGCTCAGGGTTCAGGGCTAGAGGAGCCGATCATTGGATTATTTGGAAGGAAGGGCTCATTCTTGACCACTTCCTGGCACTCCTGGCACTCTGCTGCAGGGTGTGCTATCTGGGGTCACTCCCCTTGGGGCAGCAGCTCCCGCATCAGCAGAGGCACTAGGTCGCTAGGAGATAATCTGCTAGTTTTCACAAAGAGGAGGGGGCAGGTACCCTGAGAGAGGGAGAGAAAGCTGGGGTGGCTGACCCCATGTCCCACGCTTGCCCAGTGTGATAACTTTCATAAGGCCTGGGTGGTGTGATCCCTCCCAGGAAGGCCTGGTGGGGCCTATAGGCAATGCGCGATCTGATGGCTGGTCCTTTAAATGTCCATCTCAAATAGCGATTCTTCATGGCCCACCCACTTAACCCACTTATCTTCTGGGCTATTGCACAGGTGGCTCTGGCTGGCTTCCTTTGGGAGCTCATCACTGGCAGGGCTGGTGACCCCAGGAATGGTGAACAGATCTCTCGGGGGTATTTTGGTCATGGGTGAGTTCCGGCACTCCAGGAATTTCTAGTCGTAGATGATCCTGGTACCTCCCGGGGTGGTGCTGAAGAGTGTGCGGCTGGGGGGTTGTGCTGTAGCTGCATACCTTTGCCCAGCACCACCCAGCGAGTGGCAGGGATGGCCCGGCTCTGGGTCTGGCTGCAGCTGCCATCCCCGGACATGATCTCCAGTGCACAGCACCCAGGATTTTTTTCTTTATTTTTATTTTTTGGAGACAGAGTCTCTCTCTCGCCCAGGCTGGAGTGCAGTGGCACGATATTGGCTCACTGCAACCGCTGCCTCCCGGGTTCAAGCAATTCTCCTGCTTTAGCCTCCGGAGTAGCTGAGACTACAGGCACATGCTTCCACGCCCAGGTAATTTTTTGTATTTTTAGTAGAGACAGGGTTTCACCATGTTGCTCAGGCTGGTCTCGAACTCCTGAGCTCAGGCAATCCGCCCGCCTCGGCCTCCCAAAGTGCTGGGATTACAGACATGAGCCACCACTCCCGGCCCACCCAGGATTATTTTAAAGCAAATCTAAGAACTTGTTTAAAGTGTTTCCTAAATTTTTGTTTAAAAAAGGTCATTTTAAGAATACTATATGATGGATGTGATAAAAATCCGGTCATCCAGAAATATATAAAGTAAAAAGTAGAAAATATCTTCTAGAAATACCCTCTAGAAATAATTTAGTTTATATATCCTCCCAGACTTTTTTAAATGAAGTAGAATATACATATCATAAAATATGCACAAATTTTATTTGTATAGTTTTGACAAATTTATCCAAGTCACTTCACCAAGTGAAGAAAATGTTTTCATCATCACCGCAGTAAGTTCCCCTGTATTCCTTTGTAGTCAGTTCAGTTCCTCACTCCAGCGCATAGGCAACTAACTGCTGTTCTGCTCTCTCTTACCATAGATTAACTTAGTCTATTTTTTTTAACTTTATTTATTTATTTATTTTTTATATATTTATTTATTTTTTGAGACAGAGTCTCCCTCTGTTGCCCAGGCTGGACTGGAGTGCAGTGGCGCCATCTTGGCTCACTGCAAGCTCCACCTCCCGGGTTCACGCCATTCTCCTGCCTCAGCCTCCCGAGTAGCTGTGACTACAGGTGCACGCCACCATGCCCAGCTTATTTTTAAAAATTTTTAATTGAGACAGGGTTTCACCATGTTACCCAGGATGGTCTCAATATCCTGACCTCGTAATCCACCCACCTTGGCCTCCCAAAGTGCTGGGATTACAGGTGTGAGCCACCGTGCCCAGCTATTTTATTTATTTTTTGAGACAGGGTCTCACTCTCACCCAGGCTGGAGTGCAGTGGTGTGATCTCGGCTCACTGCAGCCTCCACCTCCTGCACTCAGGTGATCCTTGTGCCTCAGCCTCCCAAGTAGCTGGGATTACAGGTGTGCACCTCGATGCCCAGCTCATTTTTTTGTATTTTTAGTAGAGACAGTGTTTCACCATGTTGGAGAGGCTGGTCTCGAACTCCTGACCTCAAATGATCTGCCCGCCTTGGCCTTCCAAAGTGCTGGGATTACAGGTGTGATCCACCATGCCTGGCCTTGAACTTTAAGTAGTATCACACAGTATGTACTTTTGGGTCTCTCTTCTTTCAGCATAGTTTTTTGCTGTTCTTTTTCTTCTGCCCACACATCAGTGAGAAAGGCATAATGTTTTCGATAATTCATCCATGCTAAATAAATGAGTAGTTTATTTTTTTCTTCAGTAATATTTGACTTTATGAATATACAAACATGACTTTGTAGGACTCTGTAAGTTTTCCAAAGTGATTATGTCGTTTTATACTTCACCAGTAGAGTTCCAGTTGATACACATCTTCAACATTTGGTATTATCAATCTACCCCATTCTTTTTTATTTATATATATACGTACGTATATGTGTGTGTGTGTGTATATATCTATATATATACTTTTTTTTTTTTTTTTTTTGAGACGGAGTCTCGCTGTGTTGCCTCAGCTGGAGTGCAGTGGCGTGATCTCGGCTCACTGCAAGCTCCGCCTCCTGGCTTCACGCCATTTTCCTGCTTCAGCCTCCCGAGTCGCTGGGACTACAGGCGCCCACTACCACACCTGACTAATTTTTTGTATTTTTAGTAGAGACGGGGTTTCACTGTGTTAGCCAGGATGGTCTTGATCTTCTGACCTTGTGATCTGCCAACCTTGGCCTCCCAAAGTGCTGGGATTACAGGCGTGAGCCACTGCATCTAGCTATTTTTATATTTTTTATAAAATAGAGACAGGGTCTCACTATCTTGCCCAGACTGGTCTTGAACTCCTGGGCTCGAGTGATCCTCCCACCTCAGTCTCCCAGAGTGCTAGGATTACAGGTGTGAGCCACTGCATCCATCCTGCACTCTTTTTTAATAGTTCTATAGTATGATTCAGTTTTAAGGCTATAGCATAATTTATTGAACCAGTCCCCTGTTGATGGGCCTTCAGGTTTTTTCTGGTCTCCTACTCCCACAAGTAATGCTCCAGAGATTTGTGCACATAGGCAAATTTATAGGATAGTATCTTTGAGGTGGAATTGATAGGTCAAAAGGTGTTGCCAAATTTTTCTCCATGAAAGTCGTGCCTATGTACTTTTACCAAAAGTGTATGAATTCTTATTTAAAAATATTTTGATCAAACTTGCTGATTTTTGCCAGTCTCTTGGGTGAAAACAAAAATATAAAATTTTTAAATATAAAATTATATTTGTATTGGTATAAAATTAATTTTATACTAATCAGGTTTGCTCACTGCAACCTCCACCCCCTGGGTTCAAGCAATTCTCCTGCCTCAGCCTCCTGAGTAGCTAGGACTACAGGCATCTGCCACCATGCCCATCAATTTTTGTATTTTTAACAGAGACGGGGTTTCACCATGTTGGCCAGGCTGGTCTCAAACTCCTGACCTCAGGTGATTCACCCGCCTCGGCCTCCCAAAGTGCTAGGATTACAGGCGTGAGCCACCACTCCCAGCCAATTTAGTTTTGTAGATAATTAATCTTTGTGTTTTCATAAATGGGATCTTTTATTATATTTTCTGGTTGATTATATCTATACATAGAAATAATTTTTAAAAATTAGTTTTATACCATTCAAGTTTACTAGTTTCAGTAGTTCTTTCATTTGATTCTTTGAGGTTTTCCAGAGAGAGAATCATAATTGAAAAATAATTTTATCTCTTCTTTTTTCCCAATTTTTTTTTTTTTTTTTGAGACGGAGTCTCTCTCTGCCGCCCAGGCTGGAGTGCAGTGGCCGGCTCTCGGCTCACTGCAAGCTCTGCCTCCCGGGTTTAGGCCATTCTCCTGCCTCAGCCTCCCGAGTAGCTGGGACTACAGGCACCCGCCACCTCGCCCGGCTAGTTTTTTTTTTTGTATTTTTTAGTAGAGACGGGGTTTCACCGGGTTAGCCAGGATGGTCTCGATCTGCTGACCTCGTGATCCGCCCGTCTCGGCCTCCCAAAGTGCTGGGATTACAGGCTTGAGCCACCGCGCCCGGCCTTTTTTTTTTTTTTTTTGAGACGGAGTCTTGGTCTGTCATCCAGGCTGGAGTGCAGTGGTGCAATCTTGGCTCACCACAACCTCCACCTCCTGGGTTCAAGCGATTCTCCTGCCTCAGTCTCCCGAGGAGCTGGGATTGCAGGCATGTGCCACCACACCTGGCTAATTTTGTATTTTTATTAGAGATGGGGTTTCTCGATGTTGGTCAGGCCGGTCTCAAACTCCTGACCTCAGATGATCCGCCTGCCTCAGCCTCCCAGAGTGCTGGTATTACAGGCATGAGCCACCACACCAGGCCTCCTTCCCAGTTTTTTATCATGAGCTGGAAGTGTTACTTAAATTACTTAATTAGAAAATGTTTAATTCAGCCACTTGAAAGAATAAGGTAAATCTAAAATGTATATGGAAAACATTTCCAGGAAATATCATTAAGTAAAAAAGTAAGTGGCAGAACAGTACATACAGTGGATTCTGTTTATTAAAACAAAAAACCTTTAGAACTAAGACAAAAAAGCAAAAAATGGAAAGAAAATATTCTCGCACCTTTGCACTTCCGGATTGCTTCTAGTGTGAGTTGTATTGCACCCTGCAGCCTGAGAATCCAGTTTTGATTTCCCAGAGCTTCTTGCCACTAGTGGACAGGTTTTTCTCAGTGGATTCTTGGCCTTTCATAACGCAGTTAAGCAAATTAATATATGATCAATATGTAGAATAAATCACATTGTTTGACAGATAATCTCCTTATCATCTTTTGGTTTGATTTTTCATGAAAATTTTGGAGTAAAATCTAAGTATATGACCACGAGCAAATAATTTTAAAAGACTTCTCTGTGAGAGACCTAACCAGTCACTCTTAACTACTTTGTGCTTTACAGAAGAGACGCTCAAACCGCCAAGTTAAGCGAAAAAAATATACAGAGGACCTGGATATAAAGATCACAGATGATGAAGAAGAAGAAGAGGTCGATGTAACTGGTCCCATAAAACCTGAGCCTATCCTCCCTGAACCAGTGCAAGAACCAGATGGCGAGACTTTGCCTTCCATGCAGTTCTTTGTGGTAAGCTGTAAACTCAAGTAATTTCAGAGGATTGCCTTGCTGATCACAATCATCTGTTGACTGACTCCATCTTTTGCTGCAGGAGAATCCCAGTGAAGAAGATGCAGCCATTGTAGACAAAGTGCTTTCTATGCGGATTGTGAAGAAGGAGGTGAAGGCTTTTTAATTTTTTTTTTTTTAATAGACAGATTCTCACTATGTTACCCAGGCTAAAGTGCAGTGGCTATTCATAGATATGATCATAGCATACTGTGAACATCTGGGCTTTAGCTACTCTTCTGCCTCAGCCTCCTGAGTATCTGGGACTACCATTGTGCACCACTGCGCCTGGCTCTTCTCTGTCTTAATATTAACCCGTAATGCTATGTTCACAGGCTTTATTTAATGAGCACCTTTGGATGTCAGATATATTGCTAGGGTCTAGTTGTGAGAGATCATGGGGGAAAGTTAGCTAGAAAACAGGAACTGCTTTACTGGTGCTTCTTTTATTTATCTGTTTAGAGTGGGTAAAGGCTTACTTTTTCCAGCTATCAGGCCTCTATTATTGAAGTACCAGACTAGTTCCTTAATCTCTGAGTTATTAATATATTCAGGGATTATTGGTGTGAAGTTCTGAAATGTGTGGTTAAAATTAAAAAGTTCATTCTTTTACCAATAAGGGACTAGTAACTAATTTATTTCTTTTTTCTTAGCTTCCTTCTGGACAATATACTGAAGCAGAAGAATTCTTTGTCAAGTACAAGAACTAGTACGTTATCTGTGCAAAAAGCTTGTCACCCCAAATTCCACAGGGTGGTAAAAAGTTCTCCTGGGTATCCTGGATGGGAATGTGTCCCTTTTTTATAGTCTGGTAGCCCAGATTGCTATTTTCAATGGGGAAAAATGGCTATTCAGAGAGAAATTCAGGAATTGACATGACTCTTATTATTTCCTTGTAGGTAAGTGGAGTGAGGGTGGTTCCTGATAAAATGTCTTGTGATTCTCTTTACCTTAGTTTAGCACTAAGATCTTGCTACTCAAAATATGGTCTTCTGTGGATCAGCAGAATTAGCATTACTTGGGTGCTTTTTAGAAATGTGGGCTTTCAAGCACTGTGGTTTGTATACAAATTAGAGTTTCAGAAGCACTGACCTAAGAGACTCTTTCCCAATTTAAGCCTATATTTGTTATGTCTGCTTCCGACTAATCCCAAAATTTCAGATAGTAGCCTGCCACCTTCTTTTACTTGCACCATGACTGGATTTTTCCATCCCCCTTAGCTCCTATCTGCATTGTGAATGGGCTACTATCTCCCAACTAGAGAAGGATAAGAGGATCCATCAAAAATTAAAGCGCTTCAAAACCAAAATGGCTCAGATGAGACACTTCTTCCATGAGGTAATTAGGAAGAGGTATTGCCTGTCATTTCTTTCATAGAAGCACAAATTACTGGGGTTGTCAGCCTTAGCTGATTCTTCAAAATACTTGTAATTGGTTTGTATATATGGGTGTAAACTTTTAATTTTGGTCATTGACTTTCCTTACTTAACTGCCGTTGCATTGTTTTCTTAGGTTTAAATATGGTTCATTTATTAGTTATAGGGTATTTTGAAATTAACTTCCTCAGTGCACATGAAGTATTTTCAAAACTGATGATACACTGACTGCTGGTCCACTTGAGGCATTCTTCCTCTAATGTCTATCTTTAGCTCTTGATGGTTTCTGTAGACCTGTTATTAAGAGAGAACATTTATTTTCTCAAATTTCTAATCCAATGTGATTAGAAATAGGGATAAAGGAGCTTTAATTTCCAATATCCAGGTTTACTGATAAACACTGGAGCAAGATGAGTGAAGAAATATGTCTGTTATATTTGCAGTGTTCATCCTTGATAAGAGTAGTTTTGGTTGTATGTTGCAAGTAGAAGAAAAAGTGGGATGGATGGACAAGTGAAAGAGATGAAGGAATGGAAATAGCATGTGTTTAAACCCTTGAAAAAGTTCAGGTATGGCGCTGGGTGCAGTGTCTCACGCCCGTAATCCCAGCACTTCAGGAGGCCAAGGCAGGCAGATCACTTGAGGTCAAGAGTTTGAGACTAGCATGGCCAACACGGTGAAATCCCATCTCTACTAAAAATACAAAAATTAGCTGGGTGTAGTGGCAGGCGCCTGTAATCCCAGCTACTCGGGAGGCTGAAGCAGGAGAATCACTTGAACCTAGGAGGTGGCGGTTGCCGTGAGCCAAGATCACACTACTGCACTCCAGCCTGGGCAACAGAGCAAGGCTCTACCTCAAAAGAAAAAAAAAAGAAGTTTAGGTATAAAGCGGAGTAGAAAAATCATTGCGGGAGATGTAGAATCAAAGGAGGTCTTATTTTAAAATTTGAAATGTGGAACATATACGTGTATTTATGGCAATGACTCAGTAGAGGGATTTCTAAGAATACAAGAAGCAATGGACACCAGAGCATATATGGAGAGAATGACCTCTGTTAGAAAGAGACACTCACTGGTAACAGGTGAGACGTTGGATATAGACTCCGGTAAATTCATAGGATTTGATGTTATGAAAAAGGGGAATGCCCATCAGGTAGCTTCTAATTTCTTTAAAAATTTTGAAGTAGGATTCTCTGCTAAAGGTGAGGTAGAAGAGTGGGTTTGCTGGACAGTGATCTTTTGGTCTTATTGTTTGGTTTCATAACTCATCTAGGATGAAGAGCCCTTTAATCCAGATTACGTAGAGGTGGATAGGATATTGGATGAGTCTCACAGTATTGACAAGGACAATGGGGAGGTGAGTTGTTGAGGCATGGAGTAATGTGACCATCCTCTTATATTTCTGCTGGTGGGTTTGTCAGTCCTTTCTTTTTCAGGTGTGGCTGCAAAATCCCTTGGACTGAAAAGGTATTTCTAAATTTTTCTGTGGAATCCTTTGAAAGATAATGGGAGGTAAGGGAGTAGGGAGAGATGCTAAAAGGAAAGTTTTCTGTAAAGTCAAACATGTAGAAGCTAAGTACAGAAAAGTCATTCACCTTGATTTCATTTTTCCTCGTATTTTAAATGGGAGACTCTTGACATACAGTTGGAGGTGGGGTGTGGGGCAGGGGAAGGGGATACTTCACAAATTCCTAAATTTATGAATATAAAGATACTTGTACAGGCTCACTCCTAGCTTTCTACAAATCATGTTCTTGAGAATGGGCTACTTCCTGAACTCACCATTAGTTAAATATCTCTTCATTTGTCATTAAAACAGATCTGTTGGCCAGGCGCAGTGGCCCACACCTGTAATCCCAGCACTTTGGAAGGCCGAGGTGGGCAGATCATGACGTTGGCAGTTCGAGACCAGCTTGGCCAACATAGTGAAACCCCGTCTCTACTAAAAATACAAAAATTAGCCAGGTGTGGTGGCGCACGCCTGTAGTCCCAGCTACTCAGGAGGCTGAGGCAGGAGAATCTCTTGAACCCGGGAGGCAGAAGTTGTGGTGACCTGAGATCATGCCACTGCACTCCAGCCTGGGCAACAGAGTGAGACTCTGTCTCAATTAAAAAACAAAAACAAACAACAAAAAAAAACCAGATCTACATTTGAATCTGTATTGTAATTAGTTAAGTTTTTTCTTTTTGCTTTTTCTTTTTTTTTTTTTTCCCCCTTTTGAGACTGTCTTCACTCCGTCACCCAGGTTGGGGTGCAATGGTGTGATCTTGGCTCATCAATTGCAACCTCCGCCTCCCCGATTCAAGCAATTCTCGTGCCTCAGCTTCCTGAGTAGCTGGGACTACAAGTGTGTGCCATCATGCCCAGCTAGTTTTTATATTTTTAGTACAGACGAGGTTTCACCGTGTTGGCCAGGCTGGTCTTGAACTCCTGACCTCAGGTGATCTTCCCTGCATTGGCCTCCCAAAGTGCTGGGATTATGGACGTGAGCTACCATGCCTGGCACCTTTTTCATTTTTAAATGGTCATCTAGGTCTTAGCCACCAGTGAATTCTTCTTTTAAATTTACTTCTAAATTTTTTTAGGCTATAAACCATCATTTTCTTAGAATTTGTCACTTTATTTTTACTTCTAGTAGGACTTTTTGGTTTAGCTTAGCAGGGTCATAAAGAAAATTTTTATCACATCTGACGCTTTATACAGTAACCCAGTAGAGAACAGCAGAACCTTTTTAAGATGTTAGTGTTGAGTGGGTGAACTGGGCTTTTTCATGACTTTTTCAAGTGTCTTGATCCTCCCATACATCATTCTAATAGGACCTCTGAGTTAAATTCCAAAGTTTATTCTACTTTATAAGTCTTCAGGTTCACTCAGATAGTCAGAATCTTAGATATCCAGGACCCAGTATAATTCATTGTCTTTAAATCTGAACAAGCATGCTTCACATAACATATTCTGCTTTTGAAGTTGGGGTGGTAGTATCGTGTATGTGTTTGTGTGAGTTGAGTGGAGAATGGGCTGGATTTTAGGGCAGGTTGTTAGCTATTTTTAAATTCTCATCATTTTTCAGGATCTCAGCCTTTCCAGCCTTGACAGTCTTATGCTTTTTATCATACCTACCCTTCTAAAAGCAATTGGCCTTTAGTTAGGCCCCTTTGGAATGTCTTGCAAATGACATAACAGATGATAATGTTTTCATACTCTAATACTATAATTTATGCTCCCAGTATTGGCTAATACTATTCTATATACCCATCTTCCCCCCCTCTGCAAAATAAGTTTGTCGTCCATTTTATATTACCTAATGGTGGAAATAAATATTACATAGATATTATGCTGGAAATGTGTGACCTGGACAAATGGCTTTATATAGAGAGTGACTTGAGTTACTATGTTAAAGAAAAAGGTAAAAGAGCAAGCAGCTGGATCAATTCCAGAGATTCAAGATCTGTGACTACGTTGAGGCACTTTCACATATTTTCTTGGCTATTTTAAGTTTTCTATGAATTGATAATTAGAGATTCTTGTTGATTACACTAGGCCCAATCTAATCCTTGCTTTATACTTTATAAGCCAAAAATGGAGATGCAGTAAGTGCAGTGATCATCTTGAATAGTGAAAATAGGAGCCGTTTACCATTAGTCACTGCTCCTTCACTTTCTTTTTTTTTTTTTTTTTTTTTTTTTTTTTTTTTTTTTTTGAGACAGAGTCTCGCTTAGTCGCCCAGGCTGGAGTGCAGTGGCGCGATCTCGGCTCACTGCAAGCTCCGCCTCCCGGGTTCACGCCATTCTCCTGCCTCAGCCTCCCGAGTAGCTGGGACTACAGGCGCCCGCCGCTTCGCCCGGCTAATTTTTGCATTTTTAGTAGAGACGGGGTTTCACCATGTTAGCCAGGATGGTCTCGATCTCCTGACCTCGTGATCCGCCCGCCTCGGCCTCCCAAAGTGCTGGGATTACAGGCGTGAGCCACCGCGCCCGGCTGCTCCTTCACTTTCAGTGGAATACCTACATAAACTAGTACTTACTGTAGTTGAACTTTTTAGCATTTTCTCTTCTTCTTTACTTTTATTACCTCTTTTTGGTGATAAATTCTTGTTAGCTCCTAGCTTCCTGGGGCTCACAAGGACATTTCTTTACCACCATATAGGTGCTCTTGAGGTGCATCTGCACTGAGCTCTAGGGGCCCAGAAGCCAGTATATGCTGATAGTCCTCATCCTAAAGGTAGCCTAGCTGCCACTGTGTCAAATTTGGCTCCAGGAGAACAGTATGGCACAGAAACATGTCTTTTAATTTCAACATGGTATAGGAAAAGATTAGCCTTTTTTTTTTTTTTGTCTGTTTAGTTGATGAGGATATTGTTTTAGTGCTTAGTGTTCTAGAAACTAGTGGGTAGAAATTTCCTTTTAGAACAGATTCAGATAAATTGCTTTGAAGAATGATCAAAGCCATATAGTGTATTAGAAGGTGAACCTTTGGTCGGTGTGTTTGGCCTGACTTTTTCAACAGCTTTTAGGTACTGATACTTCGTGATCTGATTTTACAATCAAATTTTTATTCTTTAACCAGCGCAGAGAACACAGAATCAGTTTCTTAAGGCTTTGGTTTCTTCTCTCCTAGCCTGTTATTTACTACCTGGTGAAATGGTGCTCTCTGCCCTATGAGGATAGCACATGGGAGCTAAAAGAAGATGTTGATGAGGGCAAGATTCGAGAATTTAAACGGATTCAGTCAAGACACCCAGAACTCAAAAGGGTGGTAAGTATATTTGCATTGGAGTATAAAGACCTACATAGGAAATGATTTAATTTTTTTTCCCCTATGGAAATTTTTGTTGTTTTAGCTTTTTATTATGGAAATTTCAAATATATAAAAATTGAAGAAATGGTATAATGTACCCATCACCCACTTAACAATTATCAGTACACATCTAGTCTTATGTCATATATTTTCCTACCCATTAATTCTCGTTTCCCAGGTTATTTTAAATCAAATCCCAGATTCATTTATTTCATCTGTAAATATTACAGTGTTTTTGCTAAAAGAAATAATACCATTATTACACCTAAAAAAATGTAATCATTCTTTAATATCATCAAGTCACTGGTACCAGTCATTGCATACATTTCCCTGATTGTCTTCTAATTTTTGTTAAATTATTTAAATTTGGTTCTCAATAAGGTCCATATATTGCTATCAGTTAATATGTCTCAAGTTTCTTGTAAGCTCCCCCTTGATCTCCTCCTCTCCCTCCATTATAATTGTCTCATGAAGAAATCAGGTGATTTGTTTTGTAGGATTTTCCATAGGCTGAAGTTTGCTAATTACATTACTCTTGGTACTTTTTTACATGTTCGCTGTCCCTGATATTTCACATGAATGCTTAGGTTTAGAGCAACACTGTCCAATAAAACATTTTAGAGCTGTGCTGTCTAATACAGTAGTCACTAGCCATGTGTTTTGTTTGTTTGTTTTTTAACATTGTAGAAAGCTCTGTTAGACATCACTATTCTACAGGCTTGATCAGATGTGAGAGGGAAGCCAGTAACTGCTTCATAGATGGTGGTGTGTACTTCCATCAGGTTGTGTTTTGTGATGTTGTCAGCCATTTGTGATCATTAGGGACCCATAAAGTAACGTTATGAACTCATGAATTTAAATATATTTGACATGTTTTAATCCAAACAATGTTGTTTTGAATTGACTTTAACTATTAGAACTTACCTAGTTAAGTCTTACCTTTTTTTAGTGTCTCCACTCCATTTATTCAAACATCTTGTTTTTTTAGAATCGTCCACAGGCAAGTGCCTGGAAGAAATTGGAGCTGTCACATGAATATAAAAACAGAAACCAGCTACGGGAATATCAGTTGGAAGGGGTCAATTGGCTGCTCTTTAATTGGTATAACAGGTAAAGGAAAGAATGGGCCCATAAGATGTAAGCTTAGTTCTGGGATTATTTTTATTTGTTTTCTATTGAAACAATTTCTTCCTACATACTCTATTTTTTTAAAGATAGTATCTTTTAACTGTTTTTTTTTTCCCATGGTGAATCTGCAGGCAGAACTGCATCCTGGCTGATGAGATGGGATTGGGCAAAACTATTCAGTCCATTGCCTTCTTGCAGGAAGTATATAATGTGGGCATCCATGGTCCCTTCTTGGTCATTGCCCCACTGTCCACAATTACTAACTGGGAGCGAGAATTTAATACATGGACAGAAATGAACACTATTGTGTACCATGGCAGTCTGGCCAGCAGGCAGATGATCCAGCAGTATGAAATGTACTGCAAAGATTCACGGGTAAGTTGTATGTCTTGGGAATACTATAGCTTAGAGAAAGTTAGCCAAGGTACCTGGTATTTTAGGGGCTATATATGAATAGAAGATTTTTATCGAAAGTCTTAAATATGCCTATGGAAAAATGCCTATGGTTTAAGGCATTTTTATATAGCAGTGTGCAGGGCATTTTTTTGACTTTGCTTTGATCAGTAGAAATTCTGATTTTATTTGTGAACATACACATTTTAAGTAGAATTTTGTTAGCATCAATGAATTGTAATCACAGTATTTTATAGAAATTAAATTCCTTTAGCCACTTAATCCGTGTGGTGGTGAGCTTATTTCTTTTCCCCTTTTTAGTCTCCTGAAATTTTCATCAAAATCAGTTTCTTTTTCTAAATGGTCAGGCGTGGTGGCTCATGCCTGTAATCCTAGCACTTTGGAAGGCTGAGGTGGGCTTATTACCTAAGGTCAGGAATTCGAGACTAGCCTGGCCAATATGGTGAAACCTATCTCTACTAAAGAGATAAAAATTAGCCAGGTGTGGTGGTGGGCACCTGTAATCCCAGCTACTCAGGAGGCTGAGGCAGGATAATTGCTTGAACCCAGCAGGCAAAGGCTGCAGTGAGCCGAGATCATGTCGCTGCACTCCATCCTGGGCGACAGAGTGAGACTGTCTCAAAAAAGGAAAAAGATCAGTTCCTTTTTCCGTGTAAATTTGTTTTTTTTGTTTTTTTTTTTGAGACGGAGTCTCGCTCTGTCGCCCGGGCTGGAGTGCAGTGGCCGGATCTCAGCTCACTGCAAGCTCCGCCTCCCGGGTTCACGCCATTCTCCGGCCTCAGCCTCCTGAGTAGCTGGGACTACAGACGCCCGCCACCTCGCCCGGCTAGTTTTTTGTATTTCTTAATAGAGACGGGATTTCACCATGTTAGCCAGGATGGTCTCGATCTCCTGACCTCGTGATCCGCCCGTCTCGGCCTCCCAAAGTGCTGGGATTACAGGCTTGAGCCACCGCACCCGGCCAATTTTCCGTGTAAATTTGAAAACAAAATTGGAACTACCTATCGTGTATTAGCATGAATTTTATGGTTTTTCTACTATTAGTTTTCTTTTTTTTATTTCTACCAAATCAAATCTTCTCGTCATGTTTTGCAGCTTTTAATTTTGTTAAAATGATTTCGTTCTTTTGTCAATTTTTAGACATCAGCCAATATTATGTTCTGTATTAGCTATTTTCATTTTTATTATCTTGTATGTTTCAGCATTGTCCAGCAGTTGTGGATTTCATTGTTAATCAACAAAAGATCTAGGGCAGAGATACATGAGCTAGGCATACAGCAGAGTAAAAAATGTCTAGCCTCTCATTCAATGAGTCTGTCATTTTCCCAAGAAGCTGAATATGTTGAGGAAGCAATGTTTCTTACATTCAGTGATATGGCACTATTTTTCAGGAAGATAAACAGCGGTGGAGGTGGGTGGTGGTGCAGTTTGTATTTCCTATTAAACATGCCTTAATATAGACAAGTAATTCAGAAGAGCTCCTCATTTAGATACATTTTAGGTTTTTTCTGACTCTACTGCCTTCATGCTTAGGGACGCCTCATCCCAGGCGCATACAAGTTTGACGCTCTGATCACCACTTTTGAGATGATTTTGTCAGATTGTCCTGAGCTTCGTGAAATTGAGTGGCGTTGTGTTATCATTGATGAAGCCCATCGACTGAAAAACCGTAATTGCAAGCTGCTTGATAGTCTCAAGCACATGGACCTGGTGAGTTCCACACTGACTTGTGGGCAGAAACAACTGGAACTCACCTTAATTCCTTGTGGTATTAAAATAACCCTAGTTTAGCAGAGGAGAAGAAAAGTCTGAATCTTAGTATTGAACAGTGGGGATGACCCATGGGAATGGTAACCTGAAAATCATGTAAAAGTCATACATTTTAGAATTGGGAAGTTTAGAAGGAGAGGTAGGAAACTATATTGGTTACCTATTACTACATAACAAAATACTCCAAAACTTAATGTCCTACAACAAGTATATTTTTCATGATCTTCTAGCTCAACCACTTAGGCTGAGTTCAGCTAGTTGGTTCTTAGGATGCTGTTGCCTGGAGTCAGTATTGCTGCAGCTGGCAGTTGATGCTGGTTCTTATCTGGAGCCCCTGGGTTCCACATGGCCTCCCATCCTCCATAAGCCAGATTGAGCTTCTTTGTGTGGTAGTCTCAGGGCAATATTCTGAAACTCAGTGTCACTTCCGCTACATTCTTGTTCTGGCAAGTAATAAGGCAGGCCTAGGGCTGAACCTTGATAGGAACAGCAGCAAATTAATGACCATATTTAATCCAGCTCAGTTACATTCCCTAGAGGACAGCAGATTTTAGAATATCTGTGGAGAGTTGAATATGGAGAGACATATGTAATTGGAATAAACATGATCTGAATTACTGTTTTTAAATTTGCTTATAATATTTATGTTATCTCAATACATTAATGTCAGAGGGATTTCTTGAATGCTTTGTGTTTATCGAAAGGGGAGAAATGGAAGAAAAGTTAATGGACCAGTGATCTGGTCCATTCTCATCATTTTACAGATAAAGAAATTAAAGGTTATATCTGTTAAAGATTATATACTTGGTAGGAAACCCCAGAAGTCCATCATGTTTTTTAATTTTATTCTTTTGTTTCCTCAATTTCTAGGAACACAAAGTGCTACTCACAGGAACACCATTGCAAAACACTGTAGAAGAACTGTTTAGCTTGCTTCATTTCTTGGAACCGTCACAATTTCCCTCAGAATCAGAGTTTCTCAAGGACTTTGGGGATCTCAAGACAGAGGAACAGGTAAGAAATCTATCTGATGAGGTACTAACTCAGGACAAAAAAGATGAAGTTTGTACAAGGCAGACATCTGTTGTCATGGGTATCTCAAGGGCCTTTCTGAACTCCTTATAACCTTGTGCCTACATCATTTGTGGCATCATCCAAAGTATACATTTCTTAGATAATGGAAAACTGTAATTTTTCCATGTTTCTACATAATGTGAGAATGTTTGCCCTCATATTATTGATTTCTTTTTCTGTCTGTAATGGACTACAGGTTCAAAAGCTACAGGCCATTCTTAAGCCAATGATGCTGAGAAGACTCAAAGAGGATGTTGAAAAAAACTTGGCACCCAAACAGGAAACTATTATTGAAGTAGAGCTGACTAACATCCAGAAGAAATACTATCGGGCTATTTTGGAGAAGAATTTCTCCTTCCTTTCCAAAGGGGCAGGTCATACCAACATGCCTAATCTACTTAACACAATGATGGAGTTGCGCAAGTGCTGCAACCACCCATATCTCATCAATGGTGAGGGAATTCTTGGTATATACCTGAACTTCTGAGTACCTGTGTTTACTTTCTAGATGATACTCCTTGGGGACAGTGAATGCATTGACTCATCCAACCTAATTTGGGGTGGGGACTGAGGAATGGGAAATGGTTCCCCTTTTTAAAAAGAGATTCTAAGCCTGAGCAACATGATGAAACCCCACCTCTACAAAAAATACAAGAATTAGCCAGGTGTGATGGCAGGCGTCTGTGGTTCCAGCTACTTAGGAGACTGAGCTTGGAGGATCGCTTGAACCCAGAAGGCAGAGGTTGTAGTGAGCTGAGATCGCACCACTGCACTCCAGCCTGGGCAACAGAGTGAGACCCTGTCTCCAAATAAAGTAAATAAAAACAATTCTTATTTGGAATGTTTTTCCTCTAGTTCTTTCTACCCCTTTGATCCTGCATAATCTCCAAAATTAAATAGTATTTGCTGTTTAGAATTTCATGAATAAAAGCTCAGGTTAGCCACACAGTGGCATGTACCTATAGTCCCAGCTACTTAGGAGGCTGAGGCAGGAGGATTGCTTGAGCGCATGAGTTTGAAGCTAGCCCTGTCTCAAAAAAAAAAAAATCTCAAGTTACTGTGTTCCTTGGATAAATGTCCTCATCCACCCTCCATTTTGCTGTTTCTGTCTCTTTTTTGGGTGCTGGTAGTGTGTTCCATCTTAGTCCTTGTCCACATATTTACATCTTTTTTTACCCAATTATCATAGGCCTGCCTTACTTGGCATATTTTGTATGACACAACGAAGGATGATTTAAATTTTTTATTTTTATTTTTATTTTTATTTTTTTTTTGAGATGGAGTTTCACTCTTGTCACCCAGGCTGGAGTGCAGTGGTGTGATCTCGGCTCACTGCAACCTCTGCCTCCCGGGTTCAAGCAATTCTCCTGCCTCAGCCTCCCAAGTAACAGGGATTACAGGCGCCCACTACCACGCCTGGCTAATTTTTTGTATTTTTAGTAGAGACAGGGTTTCGCCACATGGGGCAGGCTGGTCTCAAACTCCTGACATCAGGTGATCTACCTGCCTCAGCCTCCCAAAGTGCTGGGATTACAGGCGTGAACCACCGAGCCCAACTTATTTTTTTTTTTTAAACACAGAGTCTTGCTTTGTCGCCCAGGTTGGAGTGCAGTGGTGCGATCTAAACTCACTGCAACCACCACCTCCCGGATTCAAGCGATTCTCCTGCCTCAGCCTCCTGAGTAGCTGGAACTACAGGCCTCTGCCACCACACCTAGCTAATTTTTGTATTTTTAGTAGAGACGGGGTTTCACCATGTTGACCAGACTGGTCTCGAACTTCTGACCTCAAGTGATCCATCCACCTGCCTCGGCCTCCCAAAGTGTTGGGATTATAGGTGTGAGCCACCATACCCAGCCGATTTAAGATCTTTTGGTGCTGAAATTCTGTGTGTGAGAAATGTTGGTCTAAAGTTAAATTACATTTTTTTCCCTTTGCTTTCTTGATTAAATAGACTACAACCTTAATATGGTTCACTGGATCTCAATTTAACTTGAGTTTTCTTTTGGCAGGTGCTGAAGAAAAAATCCTAACAGAATTCCGTGAAGCTTGCCATATTATACCTCATGACTTTCATCTGCAGGCCATGGTGCGTTCAGCTGGCAAACTGGTTCTTATTGACAAGTTACTTCCAAAACTTAAAGCTGGTGGCCATAAAGTTCTGATCTTCTCTCAGATGGTACGCTGCCTAGACATCCTAGAGGATTATTTAATCCAGAGGAGGTAAGAAAAGAGTCATCCTAGCCTGTGGTTACTCTGTCCTCATAAAGCAGCAAAAAGTAGGAGGGCCTGAGTTTAATTAGAGTTGACGAATTGCAATAACAGGAGTTTTTAAGATTCTCACTCTCAACTTGGGTTTTTGACCAGCTTTGATATGGGAGTACTGGTATTGATCCTAGCCTGCTGTTTTGGTCTCCACTTCTGCTTAGCCACTTATATTTTTTTTTCTGTGAACAGGTACTTATATGAACGCATTGATGGGCGAGTTAGAGGAAACCTTCGACAGGCTGCCATTGACCGCTTCAGCAAACCTGACTCAGACCGCTTTGTCTTCTTACTGTGTACCCGGGCTGGTGGACTTGGTATTAATCTTACAGCTGCTGATACCTGCATCATCTTTGATTCAGACTGGAATCCACAAAATGACCTGCAGGTAAAGGAATTCATTGTCTTAGGGAGTAACTACCTAACTTGGGAGATTTTTCAACAAGAATGGGATCTTTTAGAAAGGCCTTTCAGAGAGTTTGGAATTGTTTCCTTAGTTAAGGGTGGCAGTTAGTTCAGGGAATCAGCAAACGTTTTCTGTAAAGGACAAGATAGTAAATGTTTTAGGCTTTGTGAGCCATCGATTCTCTGTTGAAACTGCTCACCTCCAAATCCTGTAGCACAGAAACAGCCATAGATAATATGTAAATGAATGGGTGGTCCCACCTGTGTCCCCATTGAACTTTATTTATAAAAACAGATGTCCACGCAGACTTTAGTGTGCTGACACCTGGTCTACATAATATGGTGATAATTTCATCTTGAAATTGACTCTTGGTTTTGAGTTGATCTCATGGCTGCTCTATAGAGGTGAAAGAGTCATAAATCGGTATTTTGTATCCTTTCCCCTGCTAATTTTATGGTATCTTTCTTCTTTCCTTTCATTTTTATTTTAAACCAGGCCCAGGCACGATGTCATCGAATTGGGCAGAGCAAAGCTGTGAAGGTGTACCGCCTCATCACTCGTAATTCCTACGAGAGAGAGATGTTTGATAAGGCTAGCCTCAAGTTGGGATTGGATAAAGCTGTGCTTCAATCCATGAGTGGTCGGGATGGCAACATTACTGGAGTGAGTCTTCTTAGTTTATAGATAAGTTTGTAGTGAGTCATTGTGATAGAGGAAAACAAAAGCTGTTTTTACACAGGGATTTGACTACCTTATTTGGATTCTCAATTATTATTTCTTAAAATGTAATAGATAAAATATTATGGCATGGTTAGATGTTATTCTGTTGATAGTCTTTTCATCTTTCTATTGGTTTTTACAGATCCAACAGTTCTCTAAGAAGGAGATTGAAGATCTTTTAAGAAAAGGAGCATATGCAGCCATCATGGAGGAAGATGATGAAGGCTCCAAGTTTTGTGAAGAGGACATCGACCAGATCTTGTTAAGACGAACTACAACCATCACCATTGAATCTGAAGGAAAAGGTTCCACCTTTGCCAAGGCATGTTCTGTCTGTGCCAGAGGCTAGAAAGGCAGAGATAGAGACTGGAATCTCTAGGATTTAATTATGTTTTTATGCTGGGGATGGTGGCTCATGCCTATAATCCCAGCACTTTGGGAGGCTGAGGCGGGCAGATCATTTGAGGTCAGGAGTTTGAGACCCAGCCTGCCCAACATGGTGAAACCTTGTCTCTACCAAAAATACAAAAATCAGCCAGGAATGGTGGCATGTGCCTGTAGTCCCAGCTACTCAGGAGGCTGAGGCAGGAGAATCACTTGAACCTGGGAGGTGGAGGTTGCAGTGAGCTGAGATTGTGCCACTGCACTCCAGCCTGGGCGAGAGAGCAAGACTCTGTCTCAAAAAAAAAAAAAAAAAAAAAAAAAAAAGTTTTTAAAACATAGTTGCTGATTTTGCACCACTTAAAAAAAAAAGTCAGCTTTACCTCTACATTTGTTTTTCTCTAGGCAAGCTTTGTTGCTTCTGAAAATAGGACAGATATTTCTTTGGATGACCCCAACTTTTGGCAAAAGTGGGCCAAAAAGGCTGACCTAGACATGGATCTGCTCAACAGCAAGGTGAGTTTCTTCTTTTAGGGAGGAAGTATTGCAGAAGACTACACTTCTTTCAGGAGTGTTTACAGCTGCTCTTGATTATTTGATGCTAATTGTTGGTTATGATGGTGTATTGTATACAAGGGCCGTTGTGGATACTTTCTGCCTAGGAGGCCCCAGAAAAGTAGTTGCTTTCTGAATAATTTTGCTTTCTGTAGATTATTTTACATGTCATTTTAAAAAATCTCTGAGTATCTACACGTTACATTCAAGGTTATTGTAGTCCACAATTGTCTTATTCTTTTCCCATGAGCAAATCAGGAAGAGAATTACTTCTCCTTCTGTTCTCTTCATAGAATAATTTGGTAATTGACACACCTAGAGTACGAAAACAGACGCGCCACTTCAGCACTCTGAAAGATGATGACCTGGTAGAATTCTCTGATTTGGAAAGTGAGGATGATGAGCGGCCTCGCTCCCGCAGACATGACCGTCATCATGCCTATGGGCGCACTGACTGCTTTCGGGTGGAAAAGCATCTCCTGGTATATGGGTAAGACCCCACCTTACCATTAGAGGCAGTACATACTGCATCTCCATCCTGATACTCTCTGTTTGCCTTTCAAATTGGGGGCTCTGATTAGTGAAGGGATCATGTGAAAAAATATTTGCCTTGGAGGGAGTTTTTTCTGTTCATTCTGTTACTATGTTTTTTAAGCTCTTTGTTTCACACCTTTTCAGAGACATGATTCTGAGGGGCAGGGGACTATCATTTCTCAGAAAAATGTTAATGTAGTTTTATGTTTTTTAGTTGGGGACGATGGCGAGATATTTTATCTCATGGACGCTTCAAGCGGCGTATGACTGAACGAGATGTGGAGACCATTTGTCGGGCCATTCTTGTGTACTGTCTTCTACACTACCGTGGGGATGAAAATATTAAAGGCTTCATCTGGGACTTGATTAGCCCAGCCGAAAATGGCAAGACAAAAGAATTGCAGAATCATTCAGGTAATTATCAACTCTTTACTTTATGTTTTTCTATAGGTTAATCTAATCCTTTTCAGGTCCAAGGGTTTTTCTCAATCCAAGTCTTTGATGTCTCCCCTTTCCCAGGTCTGTCTATCCCTGTGCCTCGTGGACGCAAAGGAAAAAAAGTCAAGTCACAAAGCACTTTCGATATCCATAAAGCAGATTGGATCCGGAAATATAACCCTGACACTTTGTTCCAAGATGAAAGTTATAAGAAGCACTTGAAACATCAGTGTAACAAGTAAGCATAGAATTTAGCAGACATTTTCCACCTCAAACTTTCTACACTGTTACTGAGCCAACTCTTCCTCCTTCCCTTCTAGGGTACTGTTGCGGGTACGAATGCTATACTACCTGAGGCAGGAGGTTATTGGAGACCAAGCAGAAAAGGTGTTAGGGGGTGCCATTGCCAGGTAAAATTCTGCTATATATTTTTTTGATTTATGCTCTGTCTTATTTGAGGAAAGATTGGTTTGCTTATTTCATTTTATGCTATCTTTGGGATACCTGATAATTTAAATCTATATATCAGGTCTTTAATCCTATACTTGACACTAGTGGGAGGAAATAGGGTAGATGTATGAGTATTTAAATTCATGGATACAGGAAGATACCTATAATAACCTTTGCAAGGATTCTCACTTTAATTTCCTGCATTTCTATGCTGACTCTGCCCTCTTATACCTTTAGTGAGATTGACATATGGTTCCCAGTAGTGGATCAATTGGAGGTTCCAACAACATGGTGGGACAGTGAGGCTGACAAGTCACTGCTCATTGGAGTCTTTAAACATGGTATGTACCTTCTCCTATTCTACTCCTTTCATACTGAAGATTTATGTTCACAGATGAAACATTTATCAAAATGCTTCTGAGAAATAACTGAGTTATCTAATTCATCTTCAATAAATTTGAGTAGGAAATTAGTTCTTAAATATCCAGAGCAAAGCAGTTAGTTCCTATAAATAGATGTTCAAGAAGGACCAGATGGATAGGTAAATCTCAAGGTAGGGAGCCTCCCATCTGTTCTCTAATCACTATTAGCAGTGTGTTACTGCACTGTATGCTGTGGTAAGTTAGGGTCCCACGAATCAGAGCAGGTAATACACCCCAACTATTGTTAATAATAACCACACTTAATTTGTATGACTTTCCTCTGGATGCACGCTAGCATAACAATTGCAGCAGACTGTCTTGTCACAGTTGTATTTCTGGGCATGTAGGCAGAGGGAGGGGTCAATAATGTCACCTCAGAGGCAAAGCACCACCTGCAGGGTGGACTCTTTCTGGATGTTATAATCTGAAAGAGTGTGGCCATCCTCCAACTGTTTGCCCACAAATATCAGATGCTGCTGGTCAGGTGGGATGCCCTCCTTGTCATGGATCTTGGCTTTGACATTTTCACTGGTGTCACTGGGCTGGACCTCAAAGGTGATGGTTCTTCCTGTGAGGGTCTTTACAGAGATCTGCATGTCTATGTCAGCTTGGCCACCTCACAGAAGAGAAAGAGCTGAAAATCTTCTATTTTCGTAAATGTCCCATTTGTCTAAATGTTCAGTAGTCACTCTGATATAGGTATGAGCAGCAGTTTTTGAGTGAAATAAAAATAGAGTATAAGAAGGGAGACTGACTAGCCAAAACAAAAACACAGGGGGGTAAGAATATTTCCTTACTCTCATAGCAGTTTTGCGTAATACCAAATCCCAGGCACTAAAAGCAGTGAGCATTAACTTTCAGCCAAGTGACTTTGTGAATTAGAATGTCTTTTTTTTAAAAGAATACTTTTGGGTTTTTTTCTATAAAATAAAAGTAATGGCACTTAGTCTAAATCTTTTTTGAGACATTTAATGGGATAAATAACACTGCAGGGGCCGGGCGCGGTGGCTCACGCCTGTAATCCCAGCACTTTGGGTGGCCGAGGCAGGCGGATCAGGAGATTGAGACCATCCCGGCTAACACAGTGAAACCCCGGCTCTACTAGAAATACAAAAAAATTAGCCGGGCGTGGTGGCTGGCGCCTATAGTCCTGGCTACTCAGGAAGCTGAGGCAGGAGAATGGCGTGAAGGGCGGAACTTGCAGTGAGCCAAGATCGTGCCACTGCACTCCAGCCTGGGCGACAGAGCAAGACTCTGTCTCAAAAAACAAATAAATAAAAATAAAATAAAAATAAATAAAACTGCAGGCAAGGCATGGTGGCTCACACCTGGAATCCCAACACTTTGGGAGCCTAAGGCTATCAATCACTAAAAACCCTTCATGATTCTAAATTAGTATAAAAATGTTAAATATAGTAATAAACCCAGTAGTTGTCCAAGATAACATTCTAACTATATTTTCCATTATGAGCAGTATAGAACATATTCTATTCCAGCAGCATATAAAGTAAGCATAAAGGCAAAACAAATCTCTCATTTTCTTCAACTATGACCCTTTTTCTTCTAGGCTATGAGAAATATAATACTATGAGGGCAGACCCAGCCTTATGTTTCCTAGAAAAGGCTGGCCGACCAGATGACAAAGCAATTGCAGCAGAACATCGAGTGTTGGATAACTTCTCTGACATAGTAGAAGGGTAAGCATTAGTATTTATTCTTTTAAAACTCTAACTTATGCTGTGAGGTAGCTCTAGCCTTGACTGAACCCAGTGGGATTCTTAATTGTAATTATACTCAAAAGTGATAGATCCTTAGCAAAAATAGGACGAGCATAAAGGACTCCATAAACTGCATAAACCACATGTTGCCATAAGATACATCTGAGGGTGAAAATGAATGTCACTTGTAAATGGCTTATTTAATGTTCTATTTGGTTTGGTTTACAACACTTTTCTGTACAGCTGCAGTAGCTGAGAGGATAACTGGTCTCTTGAAAGATAATGGCCAGCAGCTCTTATAAGTTCCTTCTGTGGAAGAGCCTTAGGCACTTTAAGACCTGGTTTATCATCTCCCAATGGTACCTGACACATAAAGGTACTTATTTTGCCTGAATACATGTCCCAATGATGAGTTGCCATGCTAATACTGAGCCACCAGGTAGGGCAGTGTTGCCCTGGTTTGGGTGCCAGTGAGTTTAACAAAACTTCTCACATGAAGATCTGAGGGGCATGTGAAACAGTTGGCTTAATTAATGAATACCTACCCATTCCATCATGACTGAGAGATTTCTGTTTGATGATCACACCCTCAGTTTGCCTAGTGTAGGACCCTCAGAGGAAATTGGGTTATTTTTTCATTGCAAATCATTTATGCCACCTGTCTGCTCAGAAGAACAAAGTAATAAAAACAAAAAAGCATGAGCCATTCAAATGAAGTAATAAAAAGTAAATAGTTGGGTAGGAGGAAGAATTACATAATAAAAAGTCCTATCAAGAAAAAGGAACTGTGTTGATCAAAGTGTTTCAAATTCAAGCAATTATGAATGGTAATTGTCAATTTCTTGTAATTATTTTTATTCCATTGGATGCTATACCAGACTGACCCAAAGTTTTGCACCTGGCCTGCCATTCCTGTGAACACGAAATTAAATACTAAGCCAGGCACTGTGGTTCATGCCTGTAATCCCAGCCCTTTGGGAGGCCATGGTGGGTGGATCACAAGGTCAGCAGTTCGAGACCAGCCTGGCCAATAAGGTGAAACCCCATCTCTACTAAAAATACAAAAAAAATTAGCCAGGAGTGGTGGTGCATGCCTGTAATCCCATCTACTCAGGAGGCTGAGGCAGGAGAAACACTTGAACCCGGGAGGTGGAGGTTGCAGTGAGCCGAGATGGCACTACTGCACTCCAGCCTGGGCGATGGAACAAGATTCCATTTCAAAAAATAAATAGAATAAAATAAAATAAAATAAAGACTAGGCCAGGCTGGGATCACTTGAGCCCAAGGGTTTGAGACCAATCTGAGCAACGTGGCGAAACCCCATCTCTACTAAAAATACAAAAATTGATCCCGGCTACTCAGGAGGCTAAGGCAGGAGAATTGCTTGAACTCAGGAGGCATAGGTTGCAGTGAACTGAGATCGTGCCGCTGGAATCCAGCCTGGACGACAGAGTGAGACTCCGTCTCAGGTTAGGCATGGTGGCTCACTCTTATAATCCCAGCACTTTGGGAGGCCAAGTCGTGTGAATCACTTGAGCCCAGGAGTTTGAGATGAGCCTGAGCAATATGGCAAAACCCCACTTCTACAAAAAATATAAAAATTAGCTGGGTGTGGTGGCGCACACCGGTAGTCCCAGCTACTCAGGAGGCTGAGGGAGGAGGATCGCTTGAGTCCAGGAGGTTGAGGCTATGGTGAGCTGTGATAGGGCCATGACACTCCAGCCTGGGCGACAGAGTGAGACTCTGTCTCAAAAATAATACTAATGAAGATTATTTCATGCTAGATATACGTGTGGCTAGGTCTTCATCCTAGGTCCCCTTAGTGATAGAAGATACATTATTAACATTTTCCTGTGCCTCTGCATAATTTTAGGGTTGACTTTGATAAAGATTGTGAAGATCCTGAATATAAACCACTCCAAGGTCCCCCAAAGGACCAAGATGATGAGGTAAGGAATTCTCATTTGAGTCTCACTTTTCTCTCTTACTAGTTTTAAGTCTTCTCCCATTCTCTGAATCTTGAAGTATATTGGTTAATTTATAATACAAAGTGGAAAATGAATTATACCATTTGAGAATAGAAAGTATTAATGGAAAAGATTGTAATGCCAGTCGGGGGAGATCAGGGGTAACTTTTTGGAGGAGCTGGACATTGAAGGATATTATTTGACTAATAAATTCCTGACTTCTATTATCTTCGAGTCATTAATAGGAACTGACCTTTCAGGTTCTACTTTCTTGTTCTTTTAGTTGGTTGTTACCAAGTTTTTGTGGGGTACATTTCTTTAGAAGTTTTTCTTGATCCCTTGGTGCCGTAGAAGGACACACACAAGAAAGTGATTTCAGAGTGCCAACTTCCCCCCCTTTCCCTCCCCGCTCCATCCTATTGGGTGGATCTCCTTCTCTAGGGTGATCCCTTGATGATGATGGATGAGGAGATCTCAGTGATTGATGGAGATGAAGGTAAACTTCTAGGTCAACTAGTATAATTCTGTGTGGGGTGGTGGGTTGGGGAATTATTCACTGAATTCTGTCCTATCCTGGGATTTCTAAGAGCTTTGCCTTTGGGTGGGTTAAAATACTAGTATTGCCTCTACTACCCTTGCTATACTTCCTATTCATTCTACTTTGTTTTCCACAGCCCAGGTGACCCAACAGCCAGGCCATTTATTCTGGCCTCCAGGCTCTGCCCTAACAGCTAGACTTCGGCGCCTAGTAACAGCATATCAGCGCAGCTACAAGAGAGAACAGATGAAGATAGAGGCTGCAGAACGTGGGGACCGGCGAAGGCGGCGTTGTGAAGCAGCCTTCAAGCTGAAAGAAATTGCACGGCGGGAGAAACAACAACGGTAAAATAAACCTGTGCTGATCTATGTCTTCAGTTATGGTCCCTATACTGAAAGCCATCTCAGGAAGGATTTATTTGGAATTCTCTAAAGAGGGACCATTTTTTCTGCTTTGGGTGGTTAAACTTGTAGAAATTAAAACCTCACTTGTGTACAGTAATCATTAACTCTCAGGTAGGCCTCCTGTATAGACATTCTCATTGATATTTGCCTGTGCCATTTTCCCCCTTGGCTCTGTAATTCTTACTCATTACGGAGTACCTCTCACTGCTTCTTCTGGGCCTTTCTTTTTTTTTTTTTTTTTTTTTTTTTTTTTTTGCGTCTACTTTCAATTTTTGTGTTTTCAGATATTCTAAAACACATTAAAAAATAACCAGTTTTCTTGTGTTCTTCTGATTATTGTTGCCCTACTTTTCCTTTTGTAGATGGACAAGGCGTGAACAAACTGATTTTTATCGAGTGGTGTCTACGTTTGGTGTGGAATATGACCCTGACACCATGCAGTTCCATTGGGATCGCTTCCGCACTTTTGCTCGACTAGACAAAAAAACAGATGAAAGCCTTACCAAGTACTTCCATGGCTTTGTGGCCATGTGCCGCCAAGTATGCCGCCTTCCCCCAGCAGCTGGAGATGGTAAGCAGGATTGCAGAGTGGGTGGGGATGGACGCCAACAGAAGCAACTCTGTTAATTTTTTCTTCTACTCCTGTCTCTTGCAGAACCCCCAGACCCTAATCTGTTCATTGAGCCCATCACTGAGGAGAGGGCCTCACGGACTCTTTACCGTATAGAATTGCTTCGGCGCTTACGGGAACAAGTTTTATGCCACCCCCTTTTGGAAGATCGACTGGCATTGTGTCAGCCTCCTGGTCCTGAATTGCCCAAATGGTGGGAGCCTGTTCGGCATGATGGGGAGCTTCTACGAGGGGCAGCCCGCCATGGGGTGAGCCAAACAGACTGCAACATCATGCAGGACCCAGACTTCTCTTTTCTGGCTGCCCGTATGAATTATATGCAGAACCATCAAGCAGGAGCACCAGCTCCATCCTTGTCACGCTGCTCTACTCCACTGCTGCACCAGCAGTATACCTCACGCACTGCCTCACCATTGCCCCTGCGCCCAGATGCTCCTGTTGAAAAGTCACCCGAGGAGACAGCTGCCCAGGTCCCCAGTCTGGAGAGTCTGACTTTAAAGCTAGAGCATGAGGTGGTGGCCAGGAGCCGACCAACCCCACAAGACTATGAGATGCGAGTAGCCCCCTCTGATACTACCCCTCTGGTTTCTCGGAGTGTTCCACCAGTCAAACTGGAGGATGAGGATGATTCAGACTCTGAGCTGGACTTGAGCAAGCTGTCACCATCATCTTCTTCTTCCTCATCCTCATCCAGCTCCAGCTCCAGCACTGATGAGAGTGAGGACGAGAAGGAAGAGAAGCTAAGTGAGTGCATGCGACAGGCTGTTGGCCCTCTTCCCTGTTTCCCCCTCTCTTCTCTTTCCCTTTTCGAAATGCATCCTCTTGAGAGAGATTTTGATTTTGATTTGATAAAATGTTAAAAGAGACCTGTTATTCTTTAGGCCTTTATTCAAAGCGCATATAATATCATTACCATATGACATTATTCTTCCATCTTTTCTCACACATTCTGTGGGATCTCTTACCAGCTGACCAGTCCCGCTCAAAGCTCTATGATGAAGAGAGTCTCCTGTCCCTCACTATGTCCCAAGATGGGTTCCCAAATGAAGATGGAGAACAAATGACCCCTGAGCTTCTGCTACTGCAAGAAAGACAAAGAGCCTCTGAGTGGCCCAAGGTAACAAACAGCCTCATCCCTGGACATGTAGAGTCCAGAAATACAGTGTAACATTATATCCAGGGAACAAGGAACATATGGTTCTGGTTTTTTTTTTTTTGGTTTTTTTTTTTTTGAGATGGAGTCTCGCTCTGTCGCCTGGGCTGGAGTACAGTGGCCGAATCTCAGCTCACTGCAAGCTCCACCTCCTGGGTTTACGCCATTCTCCTGCCTCAGCAGGACTACAGGCGCCCGCCACCAAGCCCAGCTAGCTTTTTGTATTTTTTAGTAGAGACGGGGTTTCACCAAGTTAGCCAGGATGGTCTCGATCTCCTGACCTCGTGATCCGCCCGTCTCGGCCTCCCAAAGTGCTGGGATTACAGGCATGAGCCACCGCACCCAGCCTGGTTCTGGTTTTTTAAAATTGTGTTTATTGCTGCATTTTTTTTTTTCCCCAGGAAACTTCCCAGTCAACTTAGGAATCTTAATAGTATTAACTTCCTCCTTTCTGCCTTATGATTTTTACCCATCCTGGTAGTGATGGCGCTGTTGAGTATCACAGGATCACACAGCTAGTACTCAGACTCTTAAAATGGTATTTCTTTCTTTCCCCATTCAGGATCGTGTCCTGATAAACCGTATTGACCTCGTCTGCCAGGCCGTACTCTCAGGGAAGTGGCCTTCTAGCCGTAGGAGCCAGGAAATGGTAACAGGAGGAATTCTGGGGCCAGGCAACCACTTGCTAGACAGTCCCTCATTGACTCCTGGAGAATATGGTGACTCTCCAGTCCCCACACCACGAAGTAGTAGTGCAGCTTCCATGGCAGAGGAGGAAGCATCCGCAGTCACCACAGCGGCAGCCCAGTTCACCAAACTTCGCCGAGGCATTGATGAAAAGGAGTTTACAGTTCAAATCAAAGATGTAAGCTCAGCATATGGGCATTGGGAAGTGGGGAGGGAGGCTGGAATCCTTGCTGTAACTAATTTTACTAATAGGTTACTAAACTCATTTGGTTAGCTAATTTTAAAAATGAGAACACAGAGCTTACAAAGATCTATTTAGGAAGAGTCATTTTTCCTGGTTGTTTTCCTTATTGAACCCTATTGATTATTAATCCTATTAATATTCAACAATAAAAAGTTTCTTAAATTAGTATGTTTAGAAATAGCAGGATTTTGCCCCTGTGATGAATTGCCATGCTAATACGGAGACACCAGGTAGGGAGTTTTACCCTGCATTGGGTGTTGTTGAAATAAACTCTTTCTCATAAATGCTGAGGGGCACTAGGTGAAGAAGTGAAATCTTTCTAAGGAAAAAGTGTATATGTTTTCTTGTATTTCTAATTTTACCCTTTAGTCAGATGGCCTTCCTTCTCACCATCGTTGGGCAAGAGGATGATTTATAGCCCACATCCCTCAAAGCTTAATCTTTACTTTGAAAAACATGTACCATATGATGTCTTGAGTGGGTGGCTTGTGTTCCTAGGAGGAAGGATTGAAGTTAACATTCCAGAAGCACAAGTTGATGGCGAATGGAGTAATGGGAGATGGACATCCACTGTTTCATAAGAAGAAGGGGAACAGAAAGAAGCTGGTAGAGGTGGGTGGTAGAGAAAGTCTTTAACCTGATGATTAGATTGTCTTTTTATTCCCAATAATTGATGAAGGCAGTGGGATTGAGGGAATGGAAAATACTAGAGTCATTTCATGACTACCATTGGCTCTGCTCCCCCTCCCTCCCTCCCCCAAAGAAGAGTATGTGCTCATGGGGGTGGATTCTGGGTTTGCAGCTGGAGGTGGAGTGCATGGAAGAGCCTAATCACCTTGATGTGGACCTGGAGACCCGGATCCCCGTCATCAATAAGGTGGATGGTACTTTGCTGGTGGGTGAGGATGCCCCTCGCCGGGCTGAACTGGAGATGTGGTTACAGGGTCATCCAGAGTTTGCTGTTGATCCCCGATTTCTAGCGGTGAGTGGCAGTCCCATCCAGCAAGATTTAAAGTCATTCCTTCGGTATTTAAGCTGCATGAGAAAGAGAAAGTATGACATACTATATCATCATTTCTGTATCTGCAAGATAAGGGTAATAATTAGTAATACCCAGTCTTCCAACCTCACAGTTGTGATGCCCAAAATAAAATAATGTTGAAGTACCTTAAGTGCTAGGCAAATATTTACTGTTGAACTATTATATAAACCACCTAATATTTTTTGGAGAGATCCCACTTAATGACAGTTTTCCACTAGGATTAATCCTTTATCTATGCAATAAGCATTTATTATCAAACAAAAGACACTAGTACTTTAATAATTACTCCACAGAAAATTTCTATTCCTGTAGGATAACTGACTTTTTTCTATTGCAGTATATGGAAGATCGCAGAAAACAGAAGTGGCAAAGATGTAAAAAAAATAATAAGGCAGAATTGAACTGTTTGGGAGTGGAACCAGTACAGACAGCTAACTCTAGAAATGGGAAAAAGGTGAGAGAAATTGCAGCATTACCACTCTGTTCCCACACTAGATGTGACATTAAAGGCTTTCAATGATGATTGTGACTAATGTTATTTATCTTTTTTCCTATGTATGTTTCTGTGAAAAATTATCTTGCGTTCACCAATAAGGAAACCAGTTTTTTTGTTTTTGGTTTTTGGTTTTGGTTTTGGTTTTGGTTTTGAGACAGAGTCTCACTCTGCTGTCGCCCAGGCTGGAGTGCAGTAGTGCAATCTCGGGTGCAATCTTGGGTTCAAGCATTCTCCTGCGTCAGCCTCCTGAGTAGCTGGGATTACAGGCACCTGCTACTGCGCCTGGCTAATTTTTGTATTTTTAGTAGAGATGGGGTTTCACCATCTTGGCCAGGCTGGTCTTGAACTCCTGACCTCGTGATCCACCCACCTCGGCCTCCCAAAATGTTGGGATTACAGGCTTGAGCCACTGCACCCGGCCTTAAGTTTTCTAATTCTATATATTTTAGAAGTGTTTGGACAGGTCTACTAAGGAAAATAGTCATGAGATTTCCCAATATATACAAGGTTGAGAATCACTAATAATATGTCAGTAATGGAAAAAGCAGAGGAAACTATGTTTTATAATTTGTAATAATAAATTTGGCCATTAAGTTATTCTATATTTTCAAATTTACTTATACTTTTATGATGGATAATAGGCCATTTGGTGGATGAAGTACCCATAGTTTCTTCTTTCCACCAGATTACAACTGCAAAAGTTTCTCTTGGCTATGCTTACCTTACTTTCTGCAATAGTTGTATTTTTTTTTAATTTTTTATTTTTTTGAGACAGAGTCTTGCCCTGTCACCCAGGCTGGAGTGCAGTGGCACAATCTCAGCTCATGGCAACTTCTGCATCCCCGGTTCAAGTGATTCTCTTGCCTCAGCCTCCCGAGTAGCTGGGACCACTGGTGCATGCTACCATGCCCAGCTAATTTTTGTATTTTTTTTTTTTGTTTGTTTTTTTTTTTTTTTTTTTTTTTGAGACGGAGTCTCGCTCTGCCGCCCAGGCTGGAGTGCAGTGGCCGGATCTCTGCTCACTGCAAGCTCCGCCTCCCGGGTTCACGCCATTCTCCTGCCTCAGCCTTCCGAGTAGCTGGGACTACAGGCGCCCGCCACCGCGCCCGGCTAGTTTTTTGTATTTTTTAGTAGAGACGGGGTTTCACCATGTTAGCCAGGATGGTCTCGATCTCCTGACCTCGTGATCCGCCCGTCTCGGCCTCCCAAAGTGCTGGGATTACAGGCTTGAGCCACCGCGCCCGGCCTAATTTTTGTATTTTTAATAGGAAGAAGGTTTGCCATGTTGGCCAGACTCTTCTCAAACTCCCAACCTCAGGTGATCCACCTGCCTCAGCCTCCCAAAGTACTGGGATTACAGGCATGAGCCACTGTGCCTGGTCAATAGTAATTTTTTTTTTCTTTGAGACGGAGTCTCGCTCTGTTGCCCAGGCGGAGTGCAATGGACTGATCTCAGCTCACTGTAACTTCCACCTCCCAGGTTCAAGTGATTCTCCTGCCTCAGCCTCCCAAGTAGCTGGGATTACAGGTGTGTGCCACCACGCCCAGCTAATTTTTGTATTTTTAGTAGAGACGGGGTTTCACTATGTTGGTCAGGCTGGTCTCGAACTACTGACCTCGTGATCCGCCTCAGCCTCCCAAAGTGTTGGGATTACAGACGTGAGCCATAGCGCCTGGTCAGTAGTTGTATTTTTAAAGCATACATAAATCATTGTTTGGTAGAGTCATTTAAAATGGATTAGCACTTGCCTTATCTAATCATTCCCCCATATGATCTTCTACAGAAATCTTTATACACATATAGTCATCCCTTGGTATCTGTGAGGGATTGGTTCCAGGACTCCCACAGATACCAGAATCCGTGGATGCTGAAGTCCTTTATATATAAAATGGTGTAGGGGCAGGTGTGGCGGCTCTTACCTGTAATCCCAGCACTTTGGGACGCTGAGGCAAGAGGATCACTTGTACCCAGGAGTTCAAGACCAGCCTGGGGACCCCATTGGGACCTTATCTCTACAAAAAATAAAAAAAATTAGCTGGGCCTGGTGGTGCAATCCTGTAGTCTCAGCTATGGGGAAGCTGAGGCAGGAGGATCACTTGAGCCCAGATGCTGAGGCTGCAGTGAGCCATGATGATGCCATTGCACTCCAGCCTGGGCAATAGAGTGTGAGACCCTGTCTTAAAAAAAATAATAAATAAATAAATAAATAAGTAAAAATAAAATAAAATCATGTAGTATTTCCATGTAACCTACACACTTCCTCTGATATACTTTAATCTCTTGATTACTTATAATACCTAACACAATATAAATGCTATGTAAATAGTTGTTACACTGTATTGTTTTAAAATTTGTATTATTTTCTCTTTTTCTTTTTTAGTTTTTTGTTGTTTTCAAATATTTTCAATCCACAGATGGTTGAATCCATGGATATGGAAGGCTATGTGCATACACATATATTTATGTGTCTGTATAACCACATGGAATATCTTTTAACAAAATTAATTTTAAAGTAAACTATCAGTATTTTGCATTTAACAAGTTTGAAATGCAAAATATATGTAGATTTATTTTTATATTGATGGAAGTGTTACCATGGAAGAATGTTTCAGTTTTCCCTGTTAGCCTCGATGAGAACAAGAGTGCAATAAACAGAATGGTTGACATGGGAAAGGCTGGTGGATAGAAGGATAATGCCATCTCTGTCTTCAATTTAACATTAGAGAGCAGCCTGTAAGAAGGGCCTTTCCTTCACTGTTACCTATTTTTACCTCAAGTACTTCTGCTACTCCCTTATAGTCAATTGAAACTCTTAAGAAATATCATAGAAAATCACAGAAAATCCTAATATGACTAGTACAGAATTTATTTATTTATTTATTTATTTTTTGAGACAGAGTCTCGTTCTGTTACCCAGGCTGGAGTGCAGTGGCATGATCTCAGCTCACTGCAACCTCCGCCTCCTGGGTTTAAGCGATTCTCCTGCCTCAGCCTTCTGAGTAACTGGGATTGCAGCCATGCACCACCACACCCTGCTAATTTTTTTTTTTTTTTTTTTTTTTTTTTTTTTTTTTTTTGAGACAGAGTTTCACTCTTGTTGCCCAGGCTGGAGTACAATGGCACGATCTCGGCTCACCGCGATCTCTGCCTCCTGGGTTCAAGCGACTTTCCTGCTTTTTTGTATTTTTAGTAGAGATGGAGTTTCTCCATGTTGGTCAGGCTGGTCTCAAACTCCCAACCTCAGGTGATCTGCCTGCTTCAGCCTCCCAAAGTGCTAGGATTACAGGCGTGAGCCACCACGCCTGGCTGACACTCAGCTAATTTTGATATTTTTAGTAGAGACAGTTTCGCCATGTTAGTGAGGGTGGTCTCGAACTCCTAACCTCAAGTGATCTGCCTGCCTCAGCCTCCCAAAGTGCTGAGATTACAGGCATGAGCCACCACGCCCGGCCCAGAATTCTTAATATAGAATTGACAGTGAATCTAGCACTACGTTATTCCTGGAACCTGCAGGAATAACTTCTAGCTTCAATGAACTTAATCAGAATTTTTAGTCAGAACATCTAGAAGAAGCCATTTAAAATTCAGATATATGTTTTTTATCAATGTGGAACAAAAATTATTTTACTAAATTTGGTGAGGAGTTTCTGACAGTTTTTTGGTGTTCTAGACATTTAGAAGTCTTTATCTGACCTGTCTTGAATTCACCCTGCTTTGATGTGCTAATAGAGGATATTATTGTAAATGTCAATATAGTTGTGCTACACTTCACATAGTAAGAACAGGTGAACAACTTGCCATCAGGAGACACTTAAGTGTTTTTTTTTATGTGCATTTACTAATTCATTCATTGTCTTACCCACACCCCTTCTTAACAAAGGTAAGCATTTGTGAAATGGTTGACTGAAGATACAATATAGTCATGGGTGAAAAAAGCAAAAGCTGGCTAATATGAGTTTCAGTACGAAATCATTGATGTTACCTTCAGTATCGGAATGTTTCAACCAGCTAAGTCCAGCATTTCCTCCTTCCCATTACCACCAATCAAGCCTAGTATGGCTATGCTTGTTTTGCCTCTTCTAAAGTACATTCAGTAAAAAAGCATTGTAAGCTAGGACTCCATTGGCTTTGGTTTCTTTTCTTTTTTCCCCATTCTTTCTTTTTATTATCTTCTATTCTCTCCTCCTAGGGTCATCACACTGAAACAGTGTTCAACCGGGTTTTGCCAGGGCCTATTGCACCAGAGAGCAGCAAGAAGCGGGCCCGTAGGATGCGACCAGACCTTTCTAAGATGATGGCCCTCATGCAGGGTGGAAGCACTGGGTCTCTATCTCTGCATAACACGTTCCAACACAGCAGTAGTGGCCTACAGTCTGTATCATCTTTGGGTCACAGCAGTGCCACTTCTGCATCTTTGCCTTTTATGCCATTTGTGATGGGTGGTGCAGCATCATCCCCTCATGTAGACTCCAGCACCATGCTTCATCACCACCACCACCACCCCCACCCCCACCATCACCACCATCACCATCCAGGCTTGAGAGCCCCTGGCTACCCCTCTTCACCAGCGACTACCGCCTCTGGTACTACCTTGCGGTTGCCACCACTGCAACCTGAGGAGGATGACGATGAGGATGAAGAAGATGATGATGATTTATCTCAGGGCTATGATAGCTCAGAAAGGGACTTCTCACTCATTGATGATCCTATGATGCCAGCTAACTCAGACTCCAGTGAAGATGCTGATGACTGAAGCCCCAGCATGGGCCCCATTGCTTGGGCGGCTGCTGTATTTTTCATTTACTCTGGCCCTTGGACTATGGAAACGTGGGAGGGGCAGGGGAGATGTGGGGAAGTCCAGGACTCCAGGAGGTGAAAAGGAAAAAAAAAAATGTACCTGATTGCTCCCAATTATGAGAGGATTGGGTGGGCAGGGGAACTCCTAAAATAATACATGACCACTTCCTCATTTCTGGGGAAGGAAAGGAGACTAGAGCAGCTGGTGCGCTCACCCCTCCCTAGTCACCTCCATTAACCACAGACTATGTAGCGCTGGCCCTAGCCTCTGGCAGAGCCTGTTCCTGGCCGAACTGTGGATACAGCTGGAGGGTCAGGAACTGTTACCTTCCTTCCCTTGGCATTAATAAATTTAAGTTAATCCTTTTCCACTCTTCCTTGGTTCTATATTTGCTCAAACCCAATGTGAGCATTGATTTTGAGTTATTCATAGTGGGTAATTTCAGCACCACTTTCCTTAAGTTCAATACTATTCATACTAAGTTACCTTGGATAGAGCAGACAAGTCATCTGTACTCCTCTAAAGGGTATATATAAATGTAGACTGTCCAGCTGGCTAAAGGCAAGGGAATTATTTAAGGTAAATGCTAGGTAGGCAAACTTCTGGATTCAAACTCCAAGTTTTTAAAAGAGACGGGGAGCAAGAATGTCATCAGGAACCATTTACATTTTGTTAGTAATTAACTGAAGTAACGGTTATTTGGGGTAATCCCTAGAATAGTGTCAGTTTTCATGAACTGCAGCAAGGGGACTGGCTCACTGGAAGGATGCTGCCACGACTGGCTCAGGCGTTGGGGTTGTGGGAAGGAACTAAAAGTTTGTGGAGCCCCTCAGGTCATTTGTTTCCTCTGACTTATACTATCCCACTGCTCAGTTAAAGCTTGGACATACTATTTTCCTTTCGAAAGCTAGGTTCCTCCCCATAGCTTGGGTCGTAGTTTATCGCGAGGCTGGGCTCCATTTCCCTGGTATGAGTTCTCTGTCCCCGCGGCTCGACCCAGCATCCTGGCACCGAGGATCCCTCCAGCTCTGGAGCAGTTAAAGGCTTTTGCATTCCCATCATTTCCAGGAGGGGCGCATGCCCAGTTACACTGTAGTATTACCACTTTTATCCCACGCTAGATCCCGCTGTTTCCGCTCCCCCTTCCTTTGCAAATGGGGTGGAGCTATTACACCCGCGCGCGGCAGCTCTTGTGAGGCGGTGCAGGCACCACCTCCTTCGTTTCGCCTAGCGGCTGCCGCCTAGGCAAAAAGTCTTGAGGTCCTGGAAACCGCGGCTGGGCTGAGTTAAGGGCGGAGGCAGAGCGTCACGTGACGACGTCGATTCGCGTGCGGCAGTGGCGAAGTTGACAAGAAAACCCCGCGAAAATCGACTGTTTGCCTCGCACATTTTGTTGATTTTCCCCTGTTTTTCTTTCTGTCTCCCCCGCCCATCCGAAAGAGGATTGGGGGGGGGGGGGGAAAAAAGAAATCCCTAACGCTGTCGGGACCCGGAAGCGGAAAGGGCATCTTTGAGGTCGATACTTCCGGGTCATTGGGAGAGTGCGGGATTCCTGGGCCGAGAGCGGGTGGCGGAGCCGGGACCTCGCGTGATTCTCGGAACCCGAGGAGAAGCGGCGTCTGGGGCTATGGCTGTGACTCTGGACAAAGACGCTTATTATCGGCGAGTGAAGAGACTGTACAGCAATTGGCGGGTGAGGAAGATCCTGTAATTTTTCCTAGGGAGCCCCTTCAGCCATCCCATAATAACCCTGTTTCTCGGCGCCCTTTTTTCTCTTTCGGTCAGGAATTCCCGGGTTCAGTGCCTCACCCTTTTCGTTGCTCCCGAATCGTTCACCGGTGGCGGCCACGAACGCTGCCCCTTAACAGGGAATCCCTCGCATTCACCCTGTCCTGCGGCCATCACCATCTTCCCCGCGTGCCAGCCTTGGTCATGCATAACAGCACCTCTCGCAGTCTCTTCCCGCCCTAGAAGAGGCAACATCCTTCCCCCCTGCTTAGTGGTCACGTCTCGTTGCCCCTTCCTGCCGTGTTCTCACGCACCCACGCACTCGCTCTGTCCCTTCAAAACCACAATGTTCCACCCCTGGTCCCGCCAGGGTTATAACCGTTTTCGTAAAGAAGAGATGGAAGGGCAAGAAGGATGTCAGTCGGGCTCTTAGCGTTTATCGTTTGCGGGGCATTTCCTGGAGTTAAAAAAAGAAATACTGCTCACGCGCAACCGCCTCATGTTCTAGGCCCTGCTGTGGGTTACAGAGAGAGACCTAACGCTGAAAGCCTGCAGACATTAGTAATACCAAAACAAAACAAAACGATGCCTAAAACCTTATTAGTTCCTTGGTAGCGTATCCGGGGCACGTGTTCATTAAAAGAGCTGTGGCAGTTCCCAGTTTTTTAAAGATTCGGCAGTTTTGCTGCTTTAAAATCGTCCACAGTTAAAACTTATTTTTATGATGTTAACTTACTAATTGAGCAAACATTTGGTTGTATTCTGTGATGTAGTCTGAGTTGGCTAGCTTAAGTCTTGCCCCTGAACCCTGTCATTAAGGGAAGATACAACTAATAAAGATTTTTTTTTTAACCTGAAAAACGTTTTGAGAAAAATGATCAGTTCTCATTTCAGCATTGTAAATAACTATCTTTCAAACTGATCATCTACTAAAACCAAGCCATTAAAATTGGTTGTTTCCTTGCCATTCATATTAAAGGTGCCTGTGCATGTTTCATCTTTTGAGGCTAAATACATTAAATAATTGAAAATAAAATTGATTCTCTGTTGCATTTTATGAAAAGCAAAAACAAGAACTAAATGCTGGATGAATGCTGAACATTTTATTTTTTAAAATTTTTTGATTTTCTACCAAATGATTTTTTGCACCTTCTCTCAGTGTCATATTATTATTTGAACATAATCTATGTTAGAAAAACATTTTAAAATCTTGATACTTTTTAATGATCAGTAAGTACTAAAAATCCGAAACCCTCTCTTCTACCCATAAACCCTGAAACTATAAACCTTTGATTCGAAAATTGTTTCTAGTCTCAGTGATTCAGATTCATCAAATCATTTCATTCTCTATACCATTCATGAAAACTAATCTGTAGCTCTAAATTCCCTTTCATTACAAATTAACTGTGGCCTGGCAAACCTAATATAAAATGATCGTCTGTAAATCCATGAAAGTTATTTCCCACCCACCGTTTTTTTTGTTTCTCAAAAATCACTGAAGTTTATCTTGGTCCTTTTACTACCTTAATGACATCATCTTGGGAGTATGTTAGACATTGATAAGACACTGATGGTGTAAATAAAGTTATGCGCCAGGTCTATGTAAAAATGTACCAGTTAACAAAACCTGTGGATGAAAAACTTACTTGAATAAGACTTTTTATTAACACAAAAGACTGCTTTTGTGTTAATATGTCCAGAACCCACCTGTAGAAGTTCTTTGTGTATGCAGTCTTTTCAGCCTGCAGTGCTTCCATTCTGATATACTTAATTAGAGATAGTAGTTTCCTGGGTTAAAGCTGGTTGTTTATCCTCCTGGATATAGCAGAAAGATAGTGGGATATATAGGTGTGTTGTATAACTTTTTTCTCTTTTACACCTTTTCTTTTTTTAATGAGAAAACTGGGATTGAAATAGAATAAATTGAAGTTAATGGTAAAAATTCCAATCCTGCCTGGGCACCGTGGCTCATGCCTGTAATCCCAGCACTAGGCCAGGAGTTGAAGACCAGCCTGGGCAAGATGATGAGGCCCCCATCTCTACAAAAAAAGAAGCAGCAAATAAATTAGCCAGGCATGGTGGTGTGTTCCTGTAGTCCCAGCTACTTGGGATGCTGAGGCGGAAGGATTCCTTGAGCCCAGGAGTTTGAGGCTGCAGTGAGCTGTGATCGCGCGACTGCACTCCACCCTGGATGAAACCCTGTCTTTAAAAAATAAATAAATAAATAAATAAAAGAAAGAGAGAAATCCCAAGCCTTTTGCTTTCAGCTTCCATCTGAAAAAAAGAAAAAAAACAACTCAGTTGTGACTAAAATTAACTAAAAAATGATTTGGGCTCCACACCCACTTTTTAATTTTAAATACTCTTGATTATAAGCCCTTAAAAGCTGTAGTAGTTGAACCTGGTAGTTCCAGCACTCCAAATACAAGTACACAGGATTGTAGAGAACTGATAAGCTACTAACCTTTTTCTTTCCTTTTTTAAAAATAAGAGTAGGAACTAACCTTACCTATCTGCAAGTTAATTTTCAGTTAGGTACCTATTTTGAGGCTATTGCAAATAAAATATACTATTTATTAATTATAACTTTCTTAACTTACGCCTAAAAACAATTGCAGTTATCACGTACTTTTAACTGAATAGAAATTTCAAAAGTATTAAGCCTTGTGTCTAAGTAAACCGTGTCATTTTAGAGATGGGAAAATGGAGTTAGTCAAAAATCAACAAGAGACCTTTTACAGTGACTAGAACGTACTACTGTTTTATGACTCCTGGAGGTTTGAGTCTAGATCCAGTCTTGCCTCTTATTTTTTAAGTGAGAGCTGCTAAGAGCAGAAAGGATTTGCAGCACCTTCTCTGTATTATTAGAATATCCCAAGTGGTAGTGGTGGATCATGGAAATGGGCTGCATGCTTCTTTGTCCTCTTATGCTTGCTAGATCCTTATTCAGAGATTGCCAGCCTTTTCATGATTATGATTATTTTTAACCAAGTAATATGATTAGTGCTGCTCATTGGGAGAAACAAAAGAGGTTATCTACCATCCTAAGGTTCCAGCTGCTTTGAGGACTGAGGGGCACAATTTCCAGGCATATCTGATTATCATTTGAGACCTACCTGTTGGGACATTCTGCTATGAGTGGACCTTGACTTCATTCATCTGCCTTTTATCTCAAAGAATTCCATAAAGTGTCAAAAAGATTTGTTTTCAGAAGGAATACTCACATTCATGTGAGCCTACTCCAACTGTCAGGATTGGGGTGGTGGAAGACTGACCCCAAAGAAACTTTATGCCTTTGAAGAAGCTAATGAATTAAAGTGTCATTGCTTCTCTTGAGTGGAGCTTTCTGGCTCTTTGCACATTTTTATGGTAGCTTAGTTTCTTGTTCTGGGTTCTCTTAAGATTCAACAGCTGTCTTCTGTGGCTCAGGAAGGATTAAAAAAAAATACGTAGTAGCTTATACCTGTATAATCCCAGCTACTCCAGAGACTGAGGTGGAAGGATTACCTGAGTCCAGGAGTTTAAGACCAGCCTGGGCAACATAGTGAGAGCCCATTTCTAAAAAAAAAAAAAAAAAAAAATTCAGTCTTCCATCTGTATCTGTTGGGGATTGGTTCCAGGACATACCTAGTTACCTAAATCAAAGGATGCTCAAGTCCCTGATACAAAATGGCATCATGTTTGCATAGTCTATGTATATCCTCTCATTATTTTTGATTTCTAGATTACTTTAATACCTAATATAGTGTAAGTGCTGTGTAAATAATAGTTATACTTAGTTTTTAGGGGGTAATGACATAGAAAAATGTTTGGCCATTTTAATTTTCAGTAGACAGTTGAATCCACAGATAAGGAGAGCTAGCTGTATAGACATTTCCTGTTATTTCAGTCCCGCAGAGGATTACTTTCACTCAGTCACCTCTTAACAGCTCCTTTATCTCTGGAGTGGGATAGAGAGAGGTTTTTTTGTTTTTGTTTTTGTTTTAAAGAGTTTCACTCTGGCTGAGGCTGGATTGCCGTGGCACAGTAACAGCTCACTGCAGCCTCAACCAACCCAGCCTCAGGTGATCTTCCACCTCAGCCTCCTGAGTAGCTAGGACCACAGGTGCATGCCACAACAGTTGGCCTTTTTTTTTTTTTTTTTTTTTAATTTTTTGTGGAGAGAGGGTTCCACCATGTTGTCCCAGGCTGGTCTCAAACTCATGGGCTCAAGCGATCCACCTACCTCAGCATCCCAAAGTGCTGAGAATACAGGTGTAAGTCACTGCACCTGGCCAAGAAACTTTTTAATAATGCTGAGTAAAGAGGGTTAGATGGAAATAAATGCCCAGATGGATTGAGATTTTTTTTAAATGTTGCTTACTCAGCTTTTATAATCTAGTTCTCCACTTTTTTTGTTGTTGTTGTTGTTTTTTGTTTTTTGTTTTTCTTTTGAGACAGTCTCACTGTGTCACCAGGGCTGGAATGCAGTGATGCATTCTCAGCTCACTGTAACCTCTGCCTCCCGGGTTCAAGTGATTCTCACGTCTCAGCCTCCTGAGTAGTTGAGATTACAGGTGTGTGCCACCATAGTCGGCTAATTGTTGTATTTTTAGTAGAGATGGAATTTCACCATATTGGTCAGGCTGGTCTCTAACTCCTGGCCTCAAGCAATCCACCCGCCTCAGCCTCCCAAAGTGTTGGGATTACAGGTGTGAGCCTCCACACCCAGCCCTAGATCTCTACTTTTGTATTTACTTTTTATTCCTATTAACAACTACAGTGCCTGGCATGTAGTAGTCACTCAGTGAACAGTAGTAACTGATTATATGGGTATTTAGCTATAACCAGACTGCAAAAATATTTTCTTTTTTTAAGGCAGTATCCCATTTGGTTCAAAGGAAGATAATTGTTCTTCTGCTGCACTGTTTCTCCAACTTTTGTCATCCAGATACCACCTTCACAATTTTTGCAGATTCTTTGCCATCTGTTTTATATTTTACTTAACTCTCACTTTAAAAATTATTTTAATCAGTAATATAGTTTTTTAAAAATCGTAGTTCTAATAAAAGCCTTAAAACAAAAAGTCACCTGTCCCAGAGGCAACCACTTCAAGTTTTTTGTTTCTTTCATATTTCTAAATAATATCTGTGTATACTACTGTTTCTTGATTTGTGGATTTTTAACCATTATTAACTTATGGTAGATCTGAATTTAACTTCTTTGTATCATCACACTCATTCCAACTTCCCTGTCAACATTTTTCTCCTGACACATTGATAGGAAAAATTTTACAGACAGGTTGAGTTTTAAGTACACCCTATATACCCACCACCCACACAGTTAACATTTTGTTATACTTGCTTTATCACACATCCGTCCTTCTTAATAACTTTTCCCCACAAGTTTTAGTAAAATCAGTAGTTACTATTTACATTGTTTATGTTCATATAAGTGTTTTCATTGCTGGGTGAAGTAATAAAGTATGATTAGCTTTCCTTTTTTTTTTTTTTTTTGCAGTTTTTTGTTTTTCCTGGCATTAATGATTTCCTCAGTTTTTCTCCTTTAAAAAAAAGTCTCCCTAGCCTTAATTTTCTCCAACAGGTCTATCATAGTGTTACCAATCTTTTATTCCAAATTTCTCACACTCATTGAATTTTATTCTGTTTCTTTTTAAGCAACCTCACTCTCTACTTCCACCCCCCACGTTATCCTGCTCCATCTGTACAGGTTACTCTTTAGGCCTGTTGAACCTCAGGACTTTCCAATATTGGGTCCCCTATATCCCAAGAGCCTCTGCTTTGTTTTTTGTTTAGCATATTTTCTCTAAGAACTTCCTAAGAAAAGATGGGCTGGGTGCAGTGGTTCGTTCACGCCTGTAATATCAGCATTTTGGGAGGCCAAGGTGGGCAGATCACTTGAGGCCAGGAGCTCAAGACCAGCCTGGCCGACATGGCAAAACCCCATCTCTACTAAAAATACAGAAATTAACCGGGCATGGTGGCACATTCCTGTAATCCCAGCTACTTAGGAGGCTGAGGCACAAGAATCTCTTGAACCCAGGAGGCAGAGGCTGCAGTGAGCTGAGATCGTACCATTGCACTCCAGCCTGGGCAACAGAGTGAGACTGTGTCTCAAAAAAAGAATAAATAAAAAGCTCACCACTAGCTCCAGTGTAACCCCATGCAAAAAAAAAAAAAAGATGCATAGAATATAAATGTCTTTTAGTCCTTGCATGTCTTTAAAGTGTTAGTCTGTCCTCATTTTTGGTTAATAATATAATTAACCAAAGTGAACTCTATTGGCTTTGTTAATGTGGTAGGTATAAAATTCTGTGTTGAAAATCATTTTCTGCTCAGAATTTTGAAGCCATTTGGCTTCAGAGCTTTCAGTGTTACTTTTGAGAAGGTCAATATGATTCTATTTCCAGTATACATATATAACCTCTCTGAAATTTAGAATCATCCCTTCTGTTTTGAAGTTGCACAGCAATGTGCTTTGATATGTCTCTTTTGGGGAAATCCTTTTAGTCTCAAGCTCACATTCTTCAGTCCCAGGGTGCATTATTTGATCATTTTAGTCCCTGCATTTCCTTAGTGATGTCTTTTGTTTCTGAAATTCCTGTTCAGTAAGGTTTAGACCTTTTGGGTTAAATCTGTTCATTTATCTTTTTTTTTCTTTTTTTGAGACAGAGTCTCACTCTGTCACCCAGGCTGGAGTGCAGTAACGCAATCTCAGCTTCCTGCAACCTCCACCTCCCGGGTTCAAGAAATTCTCCTTCCTCAGCCTCCCGAGTAGCTGGGATTACAGGTACCTACTACCATGCCCGGCTAATCCAGGTCTTCAAATGGCTAGTTTAGTTTGCTACTGAAATACGTATTCAAGTGCTTTTCCTTGAGCCAACCATCATAAATTCACTGCACACAGAAGTGCTTTATTCATACTTTATTTCTTTACATTGACTATTAAAAGACAGATGCAAGGGTTGGGATTTTGTAATAGTAATCATTTTTACTTCATCAAGGACATTCTTAAGTGAAACTGGCCTTTTTTCCTGAGTGTGTGGTAATGGAGAAGTAGTTTGGTGCTACTACCTTGATTCATACAAAGGGACTAGCAGTTTTAACTACAATTAGTATTTCACTATCAGTGGAAACTAATGATAAAACTTTTTACCAAGCTGAAGGAAAACATTTCTTACTGAAGTCAATGGGGAAAGGCATGTAATTTCTGGGTAGTGACTTCTTTGCATAATATATTTTGTCGTGGTAGAGACATACAACAGAACACTCAGTTGCTGTCATATATCCTTATTGACAAGCAGAAGCCCAAAAATGTGGAAGAGTCTTATGTATGCATTTATCTTGACTTTATAGGGGAAGTCAGAATTATAACCCAGAATGACCAGTCTTTTGGCTTTATAGAGCTATTGAAGAATATCAGATGATTGGAGAACTCACACGTCTTGATTTCAAAACTTACTACAAAGCTATAGTAATCAAAACATCATGGTACTGGCATAAGGGTAGGCATATAGAAGAGTGGAATAAACATGAAAATTCAGAAATAAATCCTCACATTTATGGTCATTTTATTTTTGACAGGGATGTCAAGACAATTCAATGAGAAATGAATAGTCTTTTCAACAGATGGTGTAACAACTAGATATTCAGTGTAAAAGAAGGAGGTTGGGTTAGTCCTCAGACCATACAAAAAAATTAATTGAAAACAAATCATAGACCTAACTGTGATAGCTAAAGCTATGAAATCCTTGTAGAAGAAGTATGAAGTAAATCTGAGTGACCTTGAATTAGGCAGAATCTTCTTAGATATGACACCAAAAGCACAAGAAAATAGATAGGCCAGGCACAGTGGCTTACACCTGTGATCCTAGCATTATGGGAGGCCAAGGCAGGCAGATCACTCTAAGTTAGGAGTTCAAGACTAGCCTGGCCAACGTGGCAAAACCTTATCTCTACTAAAAATACAAAAATTAGCCAGGCATGGTGGCAGGTGCCTGGAGTCCCAACTACTTGGGATGCTGAAGCATGAGAATTGCTTGAACCCAGGAGGCGGAGGTTGCAGTGAGTCGAGATCGTGCAAGTGCACTCCATCCTGGGGAATGGAGTGAGACTCTGACTCCGAAATAAAAAAGAAAATAGATAAATTGTACTACTTCAAAATTAGAAACTTTGGTGCTTCAAAGGATACCATCAAGAAAGTGAAAATAAAATGCACAGAATAGGAGAAAATGTCTGCAGATCCTGATAAGGGACTTGTGTCTAGAATATAAAAATTCTTACAGCTCAATAATAAAGCGGTAACTCAGCTACAAAATGGCAGAGGATCTGAACAGGCATTTCTCCAAGATGTATACAAATTGTCAGTGAACATATGAAATGATGCTCAACATCATTAGCCATTAGAGAAATGCAAATCAAAACTACAGTGAGGGCCGGGCATGGTGGCTTGTGCCTGTAATCCCAGCACTTCAGGAGGCCAAGTGGAGGCAGATCACTTGAGGTCAGGAGTTCGAGACCAGCCTGGCCAACATGACGAAACCCCCATCTCTACTAAAAAATACAAAAATTAGCTGGTCATGGTGGTGCATACCTGTAGTCCCAGCTACTTGAGAGGCTGAGGAAGTGTCCTGCAACTGATGAATGGATAGATAAAATGTGGTATATCTACACAATCAAATATTCAGCAGTAGAAAGGAATGAAGTATTGATGCGTGCCACAACACAGATGAACCTTGAAAACAAGTGAAAGAAGCCAGACACAAAGGCCACATGTTATTTGATTCTATGTATATGAATTGTCCGGAGTAGACAAATCCATAGAGACAGATTAGTGGTTGTCTAGGGCTGAGATGGAGGTAGGGGGAGTTGGGGAATGATTGTGCTCAAGGACACAGTATTTGTTTTTGGAGAGATTAAAATGTTCCAAAATTGTGATGGTTGCATAATTCTGCTAAAAATCATTACATTGTATACTTTTGAATATTATGTGATTCTGTCTTAAAGCTTTTTAAAAAAATAAAGAACTGCCGTTTCTCCATCAGCCAGGAAGGACATTGGTGTTGAGGTTGACAAAAACTATAAGGATGAAAACTACCATGGCTTCCTGGCCAGGCATCTGTGATTTCATGTTGTTGAAGTGTTCATTTTACCATGGGGTTACATCTCTCTATTAAGATTGCTGTGTTGGCCGGGCGCGGTGGCTCACGCCTGTAATCCCAGCACTTTGGGAGGCCGAGGCGGGCGGATCACAAGGTCAGGAGATCGAGACCACGGTGAAACCCCGTCTCTACTAAAAATACAAAAAATTAGCCGGGCGCGGTTGTGGGCGCCTGTAGTCCCAGCTACTCGGGAGGCTGAGGCAGGAGAATGGCGTGAACCCGGGAGGCGGAGCTTGCAGTGAGCTGAGATCGCGCCACTGCACTCCAGCCTGGGCGACAGAGCGAGACTCTGTCTCAAAAAAAAAAAAAAAAAAAAAAAGATTGCTGTGACTGAACCAAAAAAGAAGGCATATATAGATTTCTGCATAAATTATAACTCCTTGAAAGATTCTGAGATGAAGGTGGCCTATCTTTGAGAGTGCAAGATGATTTTAGAATATAAAAAATTACTTTGGGCCAGGCACGGTGGCTTATGCCTGTAATTCCAGCACTTTGGGAGGCCAAAGCGTGTGGATCACCTGAAGTCGGGAGTTCAGGACCAGCCTGGCCAACGTAATAAAATCCTGTCTCTACTAAAAATACAAAAAATTAGCCTGGCGTGGTGGCGGGCGCCTATAATCCTAGCTACTGGGGAGGCTGAGGCAGGAGAATTGCTTGAACCCAGGAGGCAGAGGTTGCAGTGAGCCGAGATTGCACCATTGCACTCCAGCCTGGGCAACAAGAGCGAAACTCCGTCTCAAAAATAAATAAATAATAAAATTTTAAAAAATAAAATATGTCTTTGAATTACATAGGACGTTTGTCACTGATCTGTTTTCCTGAACTATGAAGCATAGATCTGGGGACTAAGGAATAATTTCTCTTGTTATTTATCAACAATTAACAAGTACTGTAAAAACAAAAAATAGGATAGCTGTAAGACTGCCAAGCAGGCATGTACCTTAAACTTGACATTTCTATCAGGAAAAGATTATACATATCCTAGGTAAATATTGAAGTCTGTATTCCTGTTCTGCTAATGTGAAAATTAAGTGACAATTACCCACTCTTTTCAGAAAGGAGAAGATGAGTATGCCAACGTTGATGCCATTGTTGTATCAGTGGGTGTTGATGAAGAAATTGTTTATGCCAAATCAACTGCCTTACAGGTGAGAGATTTACAGCAATTTTTAGCCCTTAGAGTTGTTGGATTATCTGCTTCACAGTTCAGTATGGTAGCCACATTAAAAATTAAATTCCTGGCTGGGTGCAGTGGATCATGCCTGTGATTCCAGCACTTTGGGAGGCCGAGGTAGGTGGATTGCTTGAGCCCAGGAGTTCAAGACCAGCCTGGGCAACATGACAAAACCTTGTCTTTACAAGAAATACAAAAAAATTACGGCCGGGCGCGGTGGCTCAAGCCTGTAATCCCAGCACTTTGGGAGGCCGAGGCGGGTGGATCACGAGGTCAGGAGATCGAGACCATCCTGGCTAACATGGTGAAACCCCGTCTCTACTAAAAATACAAAAAACTAGCCGGGCGTGGTGGCGGGCGCCTGTAGTCCCAGCTACTCGGAGGCTGAGGCAGGAGAATGGCGTGAACCTGGGAGGCGGAGCTTGCAGTGAGCCGAGATCGCGCCACTGCACTCTAGCCTGGGTGACACAGCGCGAGACTCCGTCTCAAAAAAAAAAAAAAAAATACAAAAAAATTAACCAGGTGTGGGGCTGTGTACCTGTAGTCCCAGCTACTCAGGAGGCTGAGATAGGGGGATGGCAAGAGCGCAGGAGGTAGAGGTTGCAGTAAGCCAAGATCGTGCCATTGCACTCCAGCCTGGGCAGCTCAGTGAGACCCTGTCTCTTATTTTAAAAAATTTCAATTTCTCAAGTCTCATCAGCTGTTTCTGGTACTCGGTAGTGGCTACCATATTGGACAGAGCAAATAAATGGTATTTTCACCATCACATAAAGTTCAGTTGGATTTAGCAGTGGTTTAGGACATAAGGAAAAAGAAGTGTTAGTATCAATTAATATGGATTTAGCTGCTATAACACAAAAACCTAAGTAACAGCGAGTTAAGCAAAATATTCTTTTCCTTATGTATAGTCTTCAGGGACCCAGGCTTTTTCCAGTTCTCTGTTCTGCTACCCAAAGAACATAGCCCTCTGGCACATGGTACAGAATGGCTTCTAGAACTCCAGGTGTTTCATCTACATTCCAAGCAAAAAGATAGAGACAGGGAAGAAAATGGGAGGCCACCTTTTCTTTTTAAGAAGACTTTGCTGAAGCTGCACACAGTACTTCGTTTTTGACGTATTGGCCAAAATTTGATCTTAATGACCATACTTACCTGAAAGGAAGGATGGGAAATAGAGTTTTCATGCTGGGCAGTATCCCCAGTTAAAAATGTCAGTTCTTTGAGAAGGAGAAATGAATAATTGGTAGGCAACTGGTAATTGAGGAGGTAGTAACACATGGTTCTGTATCACTCTATCCCTTGTTTTAACCATTTCTGTTTTACTAAATATTGATATAGTTCCTGTAAACACAAATTGTTCAACTGATTTGATGGTTTTAATTATAGATAGTTCAAGCATATAAACGTAGAGAAAATAATACATTGAACCCCATTGTCCTGTTCTGATAAATTGTCAACTCTTGGCCAGTCTTGCTTAATTTGTGTCCACTCCAGACTCCCCAGCCTGATTACCTTGGAGTTAATCTCAGACATGTTATTTTTTTATATAAGTATTTCTGTATATCTGTATGAGTGCATTAATTTTTCTATCTGTAAATGCCATTGTCACTGTTGTCTTTTTCCATAGACGTGGCTCTTTGGTTACGAACTAACTGATACTATCATGGTCTTTTGTGATGACAAGATCATCTTTATGGCCAGCAAGAAAAAAGTGGAGTTCTTGAAACAGATTGCCAACACTAAGGGCAATGAGAATGCTAATGGAGCCCCTGCCATCACACTGCTAATACGAGAAAAGGTCAGGATTAATAATGTGTTATAAATGTGGAAGAATCTTCAAAAGGGATGAACGGAAATGCCTTATAGGAGTTTGAAAGAATGTGCAGGGGAAATTATAGGTGGCTGTTGTTGTAATTACAAAGTTCTGTCACGTCTTCATTGTTAGGAAGAAAAGAATTCAGTAATCCTATCAGTACTGCAGCAAAACAAATGGGCTGTGAAATTCTGGTGAACACTGACTTTATGTCTCCAGTCTTGAGGACACTTGTTTTCATCTGTGTGCCTTAATTAGAGCAAATAACCTTAAATATCCTTAAGGAAACTTAGATATAAATCATTTCCAGTTTTTATCAAACGTGATTTTTTTTTTGTCATACTGCCCACCTAACATAGGATGTTTTCTCAGAATATTGTTCACTTATGTGTTTGAGTTTCTTAACTTCCTGAAGAAAAAGAATAGTTGTATCAGGCGTGGTGGTACACACCTGTAGTCCCAGCTACTCAGGAGTCTGAGATGGGAGGATTGCTTGAGTGAGCGCAGGTGTTTGAGACCAGCCTGGGCAATGTGAGACCCCTTCTCTTAAAAAAAGGAATAGTCTGGTCAACTTATGGCAGCACTTTCACCTGAGTATATAAAAATATTTAAAGAAATGTTTTGCTCACTTTTGGTATATTGCAATCTTCCTTAAAGATGGGAAGGCATCAGCCAGGTGCGGTGGCTCACGCCTGTAATCCCAGCACTTTGGGAGGCCGAGGTGGGCGGATTACAAGGTCAGGAGATCGAGACCATCCTGACTAATGTGGTGAAACCCCGTCTCTACTAAAAATACAAAAAAAGTAGCCGGGCGTGGTGGCAGGCACCTGTAGTCCCAGCTGCTCCGGAGGCTGAGGTAGGAGAATGGTGTGAACCTAGGAGGCGGAGCTTGCAGCGAGCACAGATCGCACCACTACACTCCAGCCTGGGCAACAGAGCGAGACTCCGTCTCCCAAAAAGAAAAAAAAAAAAAAAGATGGGAAGGCATCTTACAAGTGGGCCAGGCATGGTGGCTAATGACTGTAATCCCAATACTTTGAGAGGCCAAGGTGAGCAGATCACTCGAGCGCAGGAGTTCCAGATGAGCCTGGGCAACATGACAAAAACCCCATCTCTACAAAAAATACAAAAATTATTCAGGAAGGCTGGGTGCAGTGGATCACTTGAGGTCAGGAGTTCAAGACAGCCTGGGCAAGATAACAAAACCCCATCTCTACTAAAAATATAAAAAGTTAGCCAGGCATGTTGTCACACGCCTGTAATCCCAGCTACTTGGGAGGCTGAGGCATGAGAATCACTTGAATCCAGGAGGCTGAGGTTGCAGTGAGTGTAGACTGCGCCACTGCACTCCAGCCTGGCAACAGAGCGAGAGTCTGTCTCAAAAAAAAAATTTATCCAGGCATGGTAGCATGAACCTGTAGTCCCAGCTACTTGGGAGGCTGAGGCAGGAGGATTGCTTGAACCTGGGAGTTCGAGGTTGCAGTGAGCTGTGATCACACCACTGTGCTCTGCCCTGGGTAGTAGAGCAAGACCTTGTCTCTTTAAAAATAAAAAGTAGGTGGGGATGGGAGGAGAATTTATTTTTTCCATAGTTTAGAATATTCCTCTACCTGTTATTGGTAAAACATACGTGTCTAATTAACAGACCCCTTTTCTTCCCTGTGACACTGACAGAATGAAAGTAATAAGAGTAGCTTTGACAAAATGATTGAAGCCATTAAAGAAAGCAAGAATGGAAAGAAGATTGGAGTGTTCAGCAAAGACAAATTCCCTGGAGAGTTCATGAAGAGCTGGAATGACTGCCTCAACAAAGAAGGCTTTGACAAAGTAAGATACTACTGGAAAGTAGCAAATCAAGAGTTGAGAAGACAGAAATGTGATGGGCTTCCATAACAGATAGTGCAGGACGTTTGTTTTGGGAAACCTGTATGTTTGTTCACATTTTATCCCCTTTGAGCAGTGTGCCAGTTTTACTTTTCAGCCAGTAGATGGGACTTTCAGGAGATAGTCCAGCCACTTTAGAGTTGGAAACAAAATTTCTTTCCCTGCCTTTCTTCCATCTGCCTTTACAAAAACATCTAGAGAGGGCAGTTTACATTTTAAGTAGTACATTAGTTTAACACCTCTTGTACTACACACAGTGACCTGGCAAAGAGCTATTTCAAATGTTTAATTCAGTTCAAGAAGAGAATATTTGAATATTCTACAAACCAGTGATAAATCATTTGCTAAGTAACAGAAATATCACTGATAATATTCAAATTGGAGAGATGCATTATTTTGTAATTCTATATTTGCATATTAGAAACTCTTGTCACTTTGACTGCAGATAGATATCAGTGCAGTTGTGGCATATACCATCGCTGTAAAGGAGGATGGGGAGCTCAACCTAATGAAGAAAGCAGCCAGCATCACTTCTGAAGTCTTCAACAAATTCTTCAAGGAAAGAGTCATGGAAATAGTTGATGCAGATGAGGTAAATGGAGATGAGAGGGTCTTTTTAGTGTTTTAATGAAGCAGTAATAAGTCTATCATGCAAATCTGTTGATGTGTTCTTCCACTTCCTTTGAAATTAAGACTGACACTTAAGTTGGTGGTAATTACGTCATCTCTTTTTCAAAATAATGGTAAGCCTGCATTATGTTTTCTTGAGGTAACCCATTATTTTACTTGAGAATCCTAGGAATAGCTGTAGGTCCTACATACTGTTCTCCAAAATGTGTTTTGCCTGCATACCAATATATTGCCTGGTGCATAAACCATTTCGTAAGACCTTTTTTATATCATCCTTATACAAGGATATATTTTGTCTTCAAATCATAGTGTCCACACACCCCGCTTTGCTACCCTCTAGTAAGTGTTACTTTATTTCTGGATGCTCTTACAGAAAGTTCGACACAGCAAACTGGCTGAGTCTGTGGAAAAGGCCATTGAAGAGAAAAAATACCTTGCTGGGGCAGACCCTTCTACTGTGGAAATGTGTTACCCTCCTATCATTCAGAGTGGTGGCAACTATAATCTCAAGTTCAGTGTGGTGAGGTAAGTATATGAAGACTTCATAATATAGCGCTTTGACTTTAGCCTATTTTTTCTTTTTTTAAAATCTGTACAAATTTGTGGGGTACATTGAAATTTGGCTACAAGTACATAATGTATAGTGTCACCAAGTCATTTTCTTGGGTGTCCATCACGCAGGTGCAGTACATTTTTGTTAAGTAGAGTCACCCTACTCTGCTGTCAAACGTTGAATTTATTCCTTCTATCTTACCTTATGTTTGTACCTTGTAATCCATTTCTTTTCATCCTCGCCTGCCCCCCCACACACTTACCCTTTCCAGTCTCTGTTATCTATATTTAAGACTAACTACAACTCACAATTCATAGAGGACTGATGGATAAGTGACTCCTCACAACCCCACAATTAGACTATAATGGATACAATTCAGTATATCTTTTGCATTTTTATAATCCAGTACTCACTTTCTCACTGAATTTTTATCCTGAAAGTTTTGGTCACTGACTTTTACTCTAGAGCCTTTATTAAACTGGTTTGTTTATTTAAAACAAAACACAAAAAAAGTTTAGGTCCTTATTCAGCCACAGCTTTAGGATATGGCAGGGAAAAGTAATGATTATTGATACCGTGTCCCATTGATACCAAAGACTTCGCTAGTTTTGGTAATGAAATGTTTTCTTTCTTTGTTGGTCTCTAGTGACAAGAATCATATGCATTTTGGGGCCATCACTTGTGCCATGGGTATTCGCTTCAAGTCTTACTGCTCCAACCTTGTTCGCACTTTGATGGTTGATCCTTCTCAGGAAGTTCAAGAAAATTACAACTTTTTACTCCAGCTTCAAGAGGAGCTGCTGAAGGAATTAAGACATGGTGAGGTGCCTTAGAAAAGGAGGTTTAGAAGTTACGTCACAAAAATGTCATTGGCCAGGAGCTGTGGCTCACACCTGTAATCGCAACATTGGGAGGCCGAGGCAGGAGGATTGCTTGAATCCAGGAGTCCGAGACCATCCTGGGTAACACAATGAGGCCCCCATCTCTATAAGAAATTAAAAATGAAAAAATTAGTTGGGCATAGTGGTGCACACCTGTGGTCCCAGCTACTCAGGAGACTGAGGTTGGGGAGGATCACTTGAGCCTAAGTGGTCAAGGCTGCGGTGAGTTGTGACTGTACCTCGGCAGTGAGCCATGTTTGCGCCACTGCGCTTCAGCCTGGGCAATGGAGTTGAGACCTTGTCTCAAAAAAGAAATGTCATTAGTGTTATGTTTATGTCTCTGAGGCTGTCATATTAAAAACAGAATAAGATTTAGAAATGTTGAATCATCCTAGCATGTAGGTCTTGAATCTGCATTTCTTTCAGGTATGAGTGATCATTGTGGTTTACATTGATGTTTATAGAAACCTCTCTGACTTGTTAGGCCCTCTATGTCCAGATCTTCACAAAATACCTTGGCCTTATTACTATTCCTTAGTTATAGAAAGTTCTGAGAACTAGTATCTCTACCAACAGGATATATAATGTTAATCCTGCATCAAAACAATACGAAGGATACTGAGCTTCCAGACACCATTCTTCCACATTATCTCTAAATCGGTCTTAAGAAGTCCTGTTGGGGCTGGGCGCCGTGGCTCAAGCCTGTAATCCCAGCACTTTGGGAGGCCGAAACGGGCGGATCACGAGGTCAGGAGATCGAGACCATCCTGGCTAACACGGTGAAACCCCGTCTCTACTAAAAAAATACAAAAAACTAGCCGGGCGAGGTGGCGGGTGCCTGTAGTCCCAGCTACTCGGGAGGCTGAGGCAGGAGAATGGCGTAAACCCGGGAGGCGGAGCTTGCAGTGAGCTGAGATCCGGCCACTGCACTCCAGCCTGGGCGACAGAGCGAGACTCCGTCTCAAAAAAAAAAAAAAGTCCTGTTGGAAATCATAGCCGTAGATAGTTTAGTGAAGATAAAGATCCCTCTGAGGCCACTATATCTGGACTACTTTTTAGCTTGACATACCCATTCATAGTCTAGATCCTGAAAAATTAAGGCCACAGCTCTCATAACAGTAATTCACCCATTTAGTGATAAATGGAACAGGCCCACCACAAGGATCTGTTTTTGAAAATGTATAATAACGTTAATGTGATACCGTTTATCAACTCTTAAAGTATTAAGACCAACTGGTGTTCCAGTGTCCTCCTGGATTAGTGATTCTCAAATAGTATGATTAAGAATGGGGCCAGGGCCGGGTGCGGTGGCTCAAGCCTATAATCCCAGCACTTTGGGAGGCCAAGGCAGGTGGATCACGAGGTCAGGACCATCCTGGCTAACATGGTGAAACCCCGTCTCTACTAAAAATACAAAAAAATAGCCAGACGTGGTGGTGGGCGCCTGTAGTCCCAGCTACTGGGGAGGCTGAGGCAGGAGAATGGCGTGAACCCGGGAGGCGGAGCTTGCAGTGAAGCAAGATCGCGCCACTGCACTCCACTCTAGCCTGGGCGACAGTGGGAGACTCTGTCTCAAAAAAAAAAAAAGAAGGGGGCCAAGTGGAGTGATTCACACTATAATTCCTGCACTTTGGGAGGCCAAGGTGGGAGGATTGCTTGAGCCCAGTTTGAGACCAGCCTGGGCAACATGGCAGACCATGTCTCTACAAAAAATATTTAGCTGGGCATAGTGGCATGTGCCTGTAGTCCCAGTTACTTGGGAGACTGAGGTGGGAGGATCATTGAGTCTGGGAGGTCAGGGCTTCAGTGAGCCGTAATCATGCCACTGCACTCCAGCCTGGGTGACAGAGTGAGACCTTGTCTCAAATTAAAAAAAAAAAAAAAAAAGAGTGAGTGGACTGTTCAGTTCACACTTTGAGAAACACTGCTTTAGGGGACGTAAATTTTGATTTCAAAATGTTACTGAGTGTTTTTTCTAAAAGATACTTTAATATCTCCTTTCTGTCTTATTATTAGGTGTGAAGATATGTGACGTATATAACGCTGTCATGGATGTGGTTAAAAAGCAGAAGCCAGAGCTGCTGAACAAAATTACCAAAAACCTAGGGTATGCCATGATGTGTATTGTCATTCTTGAGTCAGTTTTCAATTAGACTGTCAATGGTCAGTCTGATTTCTTTAGGCTAATTGATTGATTCAGCCAACATTTATGGACTAGCAAACTATACTATGTGCCAGGCACATGATGTTATCGGAGCAAGTGAGACAGATTTAAGTTCTCTCAAGTGTATAGGAGAGATTTTTCTAGACCAGTGTGGTGGTCCAGCCCACAGGTGTTCCAGGATCTGATTACAGATGTTAGGAAATATTAATACATACTGTATTTTCTCTCCATGCACATTTGCAACTTACATACTCTGAGATACCCTAATATTTTATTTAGAGACAGGGTCTCACTCTGTCCAGGCTGGAGTGTAGTGACGCCGTCATGCCTCACTGCATCTAGATCTTCTGGGCTCCAGCAATCCTCCCATCTCAGCACCCTCAATAACTGGGACCAAGGCACGTGCCACCACACCCAGCTCATTTTTATATTTTTTGTAGAAACAAGGTCTCGCTCTGTTGCCCAGGCTGGTGTTGAACTCCTGGGCTCAAGCAGTCCTCCCACCTTGATGTCCCGAAGTGCTGGGATTAGAGATGTGAGCCACTGTGCCTGGCTGTTTTTTTTTATTATTACTGTTTTTGGGTTGGGGGGGAGTTTGTTTGTTTATTCAATCCTGTGGGGAAAAGAAAGAGAGATCAGCCTGTTACTGTGTCTATATAGAAAGAAGTAGACATAAGAGACTCCATTTTGTTCTGTATTTGAGATGCTGTTAATCTGTGACCCTACCCCCAACCTTGTCCTTGCAAGAGACATGTGCTGTGGTGACTCAAGGTTTAAAGGATTTTGGGCTGTGCACGGTGTGCTTTGTTAAACAAGTGCCTGAAGGCAGCTTGCTGGTTAAAAGTCATCACCATTCTCTTAATCTCAAGTACACAGGGACACGCACACTGCCAAAGGTGACTGCCAAAGGTCGCAGGGACCTCTGCCTAGGAAAGCTGGGTATTGTCCAAGGTTTCTCCCCATGTGATAGTCTGAAATATGGCCTCGTAAGGACCTCTGCCTAGGAAAGTTAGGTATTGTCCAAGGTTTCTCCCCATGTGATAGTCTGAAATATGGCCTCGTGGGATGGGAAAGACCTGATCGTCCCCCAGCCTGACACCCGTGAAGGGTCTGTGCTGAGGAGGACCAGTACAAGAGGAAAGAAGGCCTCTTGGCAGTTGTTGGCAGTTGAGATAGAGAAAAGCATCTGTCTCCTGCCCATCCCTGGACAATGGAACATCTCCATATAAAACCCGATTGTGTGTTCTGTTTACTGAGAAAGGAGAAAACCGCCTTAGGGTGAAAGGCGGGACTTGCTAGCGCAATGCTGCTCTTTATGCACTAAAAAGATTTATGGAGATGTTTGCATATGCATATCAAGGCACAGCACTTTTCCTTAAACTTATTCATGTCACAGAGAACTTTATTCATATGTCTTACTGCTGACTTTCTCCCTATAATGATCCTATTATCCTGCCACTTCCTTTTCTTTAAGATGGTAAAGATAATTATCAATAAATACTAAGGGAGAGAAAATACTAAGGGAACTCAGAGACCGGTGGGTCCTCTGTATGCTGAGCGCCGGTCCCCTGGGCCCACTTTTTCTTTCTCTATACTTTGTCTCTGTGTCTCATTTCTTTTCTCAATTCTCTCGGTCCACCTAACGAGAAACGCCCACAGGTGTGGAGGGGCAGGACACCCCTTCAAATCCAGTATATTTCTCAAATGTATTTTATCACTGAACACCTAGAAATACCTAATAACGTGTTACAGAACAAAGGACATATTTGGAAACAAAGCTTTATGTAGGCACTCTCTTTAGATGAAAACTAGTCTGTGGTATATAGTTTCTAGACTTCTCTCGTGGAGAAGAGGAAATATATACCTATATACCAAGTCTTATGAATCTGGTTACCAATGTTCCACTAAAAATTGCCCCTTTTAATCTGGTTATTACTGTCTTAGTAATGTAGCCCTTAATAATTTCTATGTTGTTTACAGGAATACTACTGACTTGATTTTATGGTAGAAGGTTAAAGTTTAAATGTGGGCAAATAAGCTAAAATTTAAACGGCTTGATATAATCAATTAGGAAATTATTTTTCACCATGGGATTATACAGCATATTTAGAGGCCAAAGACTGTCTTTGAATCCTCTTTTCTAACTGAGCGGTCAGCAGGGGTAAATCATTTCAAACATGTTTGCCTGTCTTACTGTGAAAGTTGAAATGAACATATTATACTTGATCCATGTTAGAGATCCGTAGCCTTTTGCTGATTTTTATCTGTTTCTTTTCAGATTTGGGATGGGAATTGAATTCCGTGAAGGCTCCCTAGTAATCAATAGTAAAAATCAATACAAACTGAAGAAAGGTAAGTTTCACATACAATAAGAAAATACTTTTGTGATTTATTTCCTTTAGCTTTATCTTCTTTTAGGCATATGTCTTACACCTCTCCGTATTGTCACAGCCACAGACCAATCCTTGTTTTGCTGTTTTAGGAATGGTTTTCAGCATCAATTTAGGATTCTCAGACCTGACTAACAAGGAGGGGAAAAAGCCAGAAGAGAAAACCTATGCCCTGTTTATTGGTGACACAGTGCTTGTGGATGAGGTGTGTATTGTCTCTAAACTTTGGAGTCTTCATGAGCTAACTTTTGAGGCACGTTTGTGGACCCTGTGGTTTTTTTCTTGCTTTGTTAAATGCTAGCTAAGGGGAAGAATCCATGTGACAGCCTAACCTAATGCAGCTAGGAATAGAGACTGTAGCCCAAGTACAGGCAGTGATTTAAACCATTAAATCATATTGTCATATTGTGGCTTGAACCTTGATAATATCAGGAACTAATACTAATAATGAAACTGATTCTTTTCTTCTTTTTAAAAACAGCTTTATTGAGCTACAATTCACATACTATACAATTCACTGACTTAATATGTACAATTTAGTGATTTTTTGCATATTCACATTTGTGTAACCATCACTACAATCTAATTTGAAAATAGTTTCATCACCTTAGGAAAAAACCCTGAACCTATTAGCAGTCTCTCCGTATCCCCCTTCCCTTCCCCCACTGGTTCTTCAGGCCTAGGCAGTGACTAAACTACGTTCTCTCTAAGGATTTGCTAAATATCTGGGCAGTTGATATAAATTCAGCCATACCCTGTGTGGTCTTTTGTGACTAACTTCTTTCCCTCAGCAGGAACTGATTTTTAATAATAATGAGCACAGGTAGTTCAGTGTTTTTATCATAAGCTAAGCAGTTTACATTAATTCATTGAAATAGTACCTTGTGAAGTAGATACTCTTATTACCTCCATTTACTAGATAAATTGAAGGCACAGACAAGTTTAAGTAACTTGCCAAATGTCACTGAGCTAGAAAGCAACTGAGCCAGCCTTCAAATCAAACCTGTATTAACGATTACCCAATGTTGCCTCCCAAATGATAGCTCCTGGCCAGGTGCAGTGGCTCACGCATTAATCCCAGCACTTCCAGAGGCCGAGGCAGGTGGATCACCTGAGGTCAGGAGTTTGAGACCAGCCTGACCAACATGGTGAATCCCCAGCTCTACTAAAAATACAAAAATTAGCCAGGCGTGGTGGTGCGCATCTGTAATTCCAGCTACTCAGGAGGCTGAGGCAGGAGAATTGCTTGAACCCGGGAGGTGGAGGTTGCAGTGAGCTGAGATCGCACCACTGCACTCCAGCCTGGTTGACAAGAGTGAAACTCTGCTCAAAAAAAAAGAAAAAACAAATTTAGCTCCTGACAAGAGGTTAGAGGTTAGAAGGATAAAAACTGTATTTATTCCATTGTCAAACATTTTAGTGTCCAAAAGATTCAAAGCATTGCCCAGCCATTTACTAGGTTAGAAAATGAAATTGCCTCTTTTAAATAATATGTCTTCATTCTCCTTTTAATTCTAGGATGGCCCAGCTACTGTTCTCACTTCTGTGAAGAAGAAAGTGAAGAATGTGGGGATTTTCCTAAAGGTAGGAAAAAGATAGATAAGTAGTATAGGAAGTTTAGGATATAAAGAAGTTAAATAATATTGGCTAAAATAATTAAAATTTCATTTCTTGATTATGACTTTTTCCATAGAATGAAGATGAGGAAGAAGAGGAGGAGGAGAAAGATGAGGCAGAGGACCTTTTGGGAAGAGGTTCTCGGGCAGCATTACTTACAGAAAGAACAAGAGTAAGTTTCCTGTTTTGAATTACGTTGATCTCATCTATCATATGGCTCACATGTTGTGATAAATTGGATTTTCCATTCACCAGAATGAAATGACTGCAGAAGAGAAGCGAAGAGCACATCAGAAAGAACTAGCGGCTCAACTCAATGAAGAAGCAAAGAGACGACTGACTGAACAAAAGGGAGAACAGCAGATTCAGAAGTAAGAGTTTTCATTGAGCAGTGAGATTATCTGAGGGTTCTGTGTGACTGCAGAAATTTCTCAGTTGTTTTTTATCCCACTCCAGAGCTCGCAAATCTAATGTGTCCTATAAAAACCCATCTCTGATGCCTAAGGAACCACATATTCGGGAAATGAAGATCTACATCGATAAGAAATATGAGACTGTAATAATGCCCGTGTTTGGCATTGCAACACCTTTTCACATTGCCACAATCAAGGTACTAACATTCAATGCATCAGGTTTCATCCAAACTGTTTCTTAAAATAGTAATTGTATTTGCCATAAATAATCTGCATTCATCATGTCTCCCACTCCTTCAGACTCTGTGCAGTTGACTGACGTCCCTCTTGTCCTGTCATTCTCCTTCCTCTTCCAGTTTTTTTCACTTAGTAGAAAGCTAAACTAGTCTGGAAACATAATTTGCCTATCTTTTTTTCAACTTCATTTAAGCATTGTTTAGCTTGTAGTTGTATTCATGGTACAAGGTACTTTGAGAATTCAGAGATTTTTGCGGGGAAAAGATACTTCGTTATTAAAAAGATATATTATGTGTAAGTTTATTAGATTTAGATTAAGGTTAGGAGCAGTCAACTTGTAACTTCTAACTTAATTTTAACATTGTTGTAACTACTAATCTCTAGGAAAGAAATCTGTTTACTTTTTATGGTTTTCCTTTGAACAGAATATAAGTATGTCCGTGGAAGGAGATTATACTTACTTGCGAATCAACTTTTATTGCCCAGGCAGTGCTCTGGGCAGGAATGAAGGCAACATCTTTCCTAACCCTGAAGCGACTTTTGTCAAGGAAATGTGAGTCCCCAAGAAAATAGTCACACCCAGATTCATCTTGTCTGGAGTGTTACTCTCAGAAACATTTCATTCTCTGTGCTGCATTTTCCCTACCTAGTAAATGTCAAAGCCTTCCTCATTGGGACTTACTTCAGATTGCCTTCTTGACTTTGTACTATTTTCAGAATGGATCCCAATTTAGAATCTTCTTGAAGATTCTAAACCTACTTTGAGCCTGGGTAATATAGTGAGACCTTGTCTCTACTAAAAAACAAAAAATTAACCAGGCGTGGTGGTGTGCGCCCGTCACCCAGCTACTCTGGAGACTGAGGTGGGAGGATCCCTTGAGCCTGGAAGGTTGAGGCTGCAGTGATCCCTGATCTTGCCTATATTCCATCCAGCCTGAGCGACAGAACAAGACCTTATCTCAGAAAAAATAGTTATGCAAATAAGTGTTAAAAATAATAAACGTATTTTACAATTGAATCCTCAAGAAAATTGGTGCCACATTGGATTCTATGATTTCATGGTGTGAAGTGGGATAATTTGGGGATGTTATGCCAGATTTGAAAAATGAAAATGTGATTTCCCCCACTTCAATGAACTAGCTGTTTGTAATATACTCCATTTAAGAAAAAGAAGGAATGGGCATGCATGGTGGCTCACGCCTGTAATCCCAGCACTTTGGGAGGCAGAGGCAGGCGGATTACATGAGGCCAGGAGTTCGAGACCAGCCTGGTCAACATGGCAAAACCCTGTATCTGCTAAAAAAAAAAAAAAGAAAAAAAGCTGGGCATAGTGGTGTGTGCCTGTAATCCCAGGTACTTGGAAGGTTGAGGTGGGAGGATGGCTTGAACCCAAGAGGTGAAGGTTGCAGTGAGCTAAGATCGGGCCACTGCATTCCAGCCTGGGTGACAGAGCCAGGACCCTGTCTCAAAAAAAAAAAAAAAAAAGAGTAGAAATTAAGCTGGCTGTAAGATAAAGTAAATCAGTACAATTTCCCTGGCCTGAAAAATAAATCACTATAAATGCTGCTGGTTTTCTACAGTACATACCGAGCATCAAATATTAAGGCACCTGGGGAACAGACAGTACCAGCCTTGAACCTTCAGAATGCTTTCCGAATTATTAAAGAAGTACAGAAACGTTATAAAACTCGAGAAGCTGAAGAGAAGGAGAAGGAGGTGAGCCTGAACACAGACAAAACATTCTTACACAAAGGAGGACATGTATTTTTTGGAGACTTGTAAGGATATGTGACAATTCACATTAATTTTCTTCTTGCTTAGGGCATTGTAAAACAAGACTCACTGGTGATCAATCTAAACCGGAGTAATCCCAAACTGAAAGATCTATACATTCGCCCAAATATTGCCCAAAAGAGGATGCAAGGCTCACTGGAGGCCCATGTCAATGGTATTGATGATCTCTCCTATACCTAGGCTTTGTCTTCAGGGGCACATTTGTAGGAATGACAGATCAGATAATAAAGTTTGACAAAGAGCCATCGGCGGTTAGCTCAGTTGGTTAGAGCATGGCGCTAACAAAGTATGACAAGGAAATGCTGGGAGGAATCTCCTTTACTGCTGTGTGGCCAGAAGGAAAGGAAAGCTCTATACAGTTGTTGATGTTTCCTCTGACCCTGTGCAAATCAGCCAGAAGAGATGCAGTGCCTTTTGGCCTAACCTAATTACACTGCTTGACATTTCTTCATTCTTTTCCCCAGGCTTTCGCTTCACATCTGTTCGAGGAGACAAGGTGGATATTTTGTACAATAATATTAAGCATGCTTTGTTCCAGCCCTGCGATGGAGAAATGATTATTGTGTTGCACTTTCACCTCAAGGTACACCTTTCTACATAATCATGAGCTCTGGGGCAAGACACTTCATTTCGCTCAGCTTCTTTCCTAGAAAATAGTGATGAAAAAATCACCTTTCGCATAAGAACATTAAGAGGATTAAATAAAATAATGCCTCTCAAGGCCACAAGGCCTGGCATCTAGAAGGTGCTCATAAGCATGATTGTTCCTTTGGTGTGTTATATAATGGCCAGCAAAACATACAAGATCTCCAGATTTCTTTTTCTAAAATAAAAAGGTTTTGCTTTAGATAAGATTTGTTAGCAACATAATTTCCAAAGTTCCTATAATAAGTAGGAGCACAGCACCTTTTCAAATGTACACTGCTTCACATTCCCAAGCATCATTATTTATGATAACACCAGGGATGGTTTAATTATTTTTGCATGCATGCTGTGGAGGCCCAAGTTTGGATCACTGCCATTTCCATCACAGGTACCTTTGTGTTTCTGATTTCTGTCTTCTTGCCGTTTTATGCCAACAGAATGCCATCATGTTTGGGAAGAAGCGGCACACGGATGTGCAGTTCTACACAGAAGTGGGAGAGATAACCACAGACTTGGGGAAACATCAGCATATGCATGACCGAGATGACCTCTATGCTGAGCAGGTTTGTGAAGTTTAGTATTGTATTTGCAGGATAGGGAGGATGAGGCCAAATCCAAGCTCAGGGATTGCATTTTGTAAACAACCTGGGCCAACGCAGTGACTCACATCTGTAATCCCAGCACTTTGGGACGCCAACATGGGCGGATCACCTGAGGGTCAGGAGTTCAAGAACAGCCTGGCCAACGTGGTGAAATCCCGTCTCTACTAAAAATACAAAAATTAGCTAGGTGTGGTGGTGCGCACCTATAGTCCCAGCTAGTCGGGAGGCTGAGGCAGGATAATCACTTGAACCCAAGAGGCAGAAGTTGCAGTGAGCCGAGATAGCGTCACTGCACTCCAGCCTGGGCGACAGTGAGACTCCATCTCAAAAAATAAATAAACAACCCTGAATCTGTGCAGAACAACTCAAGTATCTGCTGAGATGGTGTATGACAATAGTTTAGGCTTAGGTTGCAGACTCAGCTTGACAGTTAATGGCATGGTGGCCTTAAATAAGGTATATGTACATGTTAGTTTCATAGTTGAGAATGAAGGATTACAGAAGCACTTCAGGGATGATCTGTGCAGCAAACCACCATGGCACATGTTTACCTGTGTAACAAACCTGCCCATCCTGCACATGTACTCCTGAACTTAAAAGCTGAAATTTTTTTTTTAAGCACAAAAGCACTTCAGACTGTTTGAGGGGAGGTACTATTCACAAATGTGATGGCTATATTTGATTTTTTTTTTTTTTCCTACAGATGGAACGAGAAATGAGGCACAAACTGAAAACAGCCTTTAAAAATTTCATTGAGAAAGTAGAGGCTCTAACTAAGGAGGAACTGGAATTTGAAGTGCCTTTTAGGGACTTGGGGTAACATATCTCATCATCTTTTTGGTCTGAAGTTTCACTGGTCTGCCTTTCGGTACAATTAATTGTTCTTCCTTTAATAATAATTTAACATGTCATATCCTTTTTTCCTATGACTAATAATCTTTGAGACATCCATTTCTTCTTGAAAATGTTTAAGGGTTTAGGTGAGTGGCTAACTCTAAGAGGCTTCCTCTGGAGATGAGTCTCCAGTGAGTATGCTGGAGCTGTTTGGAATCGGGAGAGGGAAGAAGTTTGTCTGTTGTGGCAGCAGCAGTCTCTCTTGTGATGAGCCCAATCTCAAAAGTTTCTCTCTTCCAGATTTAATGGAGCTCCCTATAGGAGTACCTGCCTCCTTCAACCCACTAGTAGTGCGCTGGTAAATGCTACGGAATGGGTGAGTGTTTCTTACCCTCTTTTAGTAAAAACATTGTTAGAGAAAATAAAGGAGGATAGGTGTTCTTTATCCTAATTATTGTGATTTTCACTTTTGATATTTACTTAGACTTAAAACTCATTGAACAAATGATACTTTCATTTGAAGTCTCTTTAGGGCAGACATGATGGCTCACCCCTGTAATCCCAGCACTTTGAGAGGCCAAGGTGGGAGGAACACTTGAGGCCAGGAACTCAAGACCAGTCTGGGCAACAAAGCAAGAACCTCTTTTTTTTTTTCCCTTTGTTTTTTTAGGATGATGTCTATTTAAATAGTTTTTCACATAGTTTCCTTGAGTTTATTCTCCTTGAGGGATGATTTTTGATCTTGCAGATCGTATTTCTGTGGCTTCAGTATGTTGTACTGCTTCAGTCTTTCAATAAAACCCAAAAACAGCTTACTTATCTTTTATATAGTGATTTAGATCGTGAAAGTTACTTGAAATATTATTGCTTTGGGGAAAATATTTATATGCTAATATTTCAGTTTCTCCCTGACAGCCACCTTTTGTGGTGACACTGGATGAAGTAGAGCTGATTCACTTTGAGCGGGTCCAGTTTCACCTGAAGAACTTTGATATGGTAATTGTCTACAAGGACTACAGCAAGAAAGTGACCATGATCAATGCCATTCCTGTAGCCTCTCTTGACCCCATCAAGGAATGGTTGAAGTAAGTAAATCTGCCATCAGTCTCCCATTTATCCCATGAACCCTGTATTATAGAATTTAAATGTGGTGTGTTGTGCATAAAATCTACTGATGTACTTAAGGTGAGACTGCCTTTTGGTTGTTACAGACCAGGACTTGAAAACTTGAGATCTATTAGATAACGGAGCTGTTCACTTTCTCTTGAATTCCCAACAATAGTTTATGCATACTTAACACAAAGAAAATCAAAATCTACGATCTTTTTTTTTTTTTTTCCAGTGTTGCCCAGGCTGGTCTCAAACTCCTGGGCTCAAGCAATCCTCCCACTTCGGTCTCCCAATGTACTGGGGTTACAGGCACAAGCCATTGCACCCAGTCAATGTAGAGCATATTTACAATAGCTTTTTAAGTATGCTTTTCTGCTGCTTTCACCCATCATCTTTATATTTTCTACATATTTTGTGGTGGTGGTGGTTGTGATTTGAGACAGGTTCTTAACTCTGTTGCCCAGGCTCAAGTGTAGTGGTACAACCCCAGCTCACTGCAACCTCAAACTCTTGGATTCAGGTAACCTTCCTACATCAGCATCCCAAGTAGCTGGGACTACAGGTATGTGCTACCACACCCAGCTCATTTTTTTACTAGAGACGAGGTTATTCTGGGATGCAGTCAAGTTAGTTAGATTCTTTTTGATCTTTCTTTTTTTGTTGTTTTTTGGGGTTTTTTTTTTTTTTTTGAGTCGGAGTCTCGCTCTGTCGCCCAGGCTGGAGCACAGTGGCACGATCGTGGTTCACTACACACTCTACCTCCTGGGTTCACGCCATTCTCCTGCCTCAGCCTCCTGAGTAGCTGGGACTACAGGCGCCTGCCACCATGCCTGGCTAATTTTTTGTATTTTTAATAGAGATGGGGTTTTACTGTGTTAGCCAGGATGATCTCAATCTCCTGACCTCGTGATCCACCCTCGCCTCCCAAAGTGCTGGGATTACAGGCGTGAGGCACCGCGCCCGGCCCGGGGATTCTGTTTGATCTTTCAAGGCTTGTTCTCAAATGTCTGTTGGTGTGGATTTAGAACAGCCTTCAAAAGTTTCACTGAAAAACTTCTGAGTATTTGGCCTTACTACGAGGCAATACTCTTCAGAGTCTGCCTGATGCCCTGTGGATTGTGAGGTCTCTGCTGAAGCTGGTGGAAAGGTGATGGAAATAAATCCACTGGAACAGGATTTACTTCTAGTTCTGTGTGAGACTGGGAATTGTCTGGCCTACTGCCATCCAATACTGCTTTATGCAGTTCCAGTTTTCTCATGAATGTGTAGATCATCCCTCCACCAAAGACTTGAGGGGGACCCCTCTGCAGATCTCTGGAGCTTTCTCTCTGGGAAATTCTTTCTTCCTGTACTCTTCTCCACAAATTCTAGCTGTCTCAACCTTCCCAAATCCTACTTTGTCTCAGTTCCTGGAGACCATCAGGTTCTGATTGGGTTCTCTCTCCCTGCATGGCAGATTAGGAATCGCCTCTAGACAGAAAACTAGGGCAAATGTTCAATTAACCCTTGTTTCCTGCTTTCAGGGATTATGGTCTTGTGCTGCTTTTTATCCGATGTCTGAAAACTGTTGTTTCGTATTTTGTTTTGTAGTTGTTTAAGGTGGGAAGGTAAATCTAGTGGGTGTTACTCCAAGCAGAAATTTCTGTGTATATTGTCTAAAGTGGATTTATGCCAGTGGTTCTCAGGCAGATTTTATGGTTGGTTGTTGTTATCCTTACTACTGTCATTTCTTTGGTTTTTTTCTTCTTACCTACTCTTAACTGATTCAGCTCTCCTCAACAGAAATGAGTAAGAGAAAGTCATTTGAGCATTGTCTAAATACAGGGCACTTTAGGTACTGGGGAAAAAAAAATTTATTCCTACCTTCATACCAATCTTGCATCAAAAAAACAACACATAAGAAAGCACTGGAAGGTTGAAGAAGAAAGGCTAGGGCCATTGAAAATCGTCCCTGTTTCTTTTTTATTTTTATTATTATTACTATTTTTGAGATGGAGTCTGGCTCTGTTGCCCAAGTTGGAGTGCAGTGGCGCGATCTCGGCTCACTGCAACCTCCATCTCCCAGGTTCAGGCGATTCTCCTGCTTCAGCCTCCCAAGTAGCTGGGACTACAGGCGCGTGCCACCATGCCCAGCTAATTTTTTGTATTTTTAGTAGAGATGGGGTTTCACCATGTTAGCCAGGATAGTCTCGATCTCCTGACCTCATGATCCGCCTGCCTTGGGCTCCCAAAGTGCTGGGATTACAGGCATGAGCCACCACACGTGGCTGAAAATTGTCCCTGTTTCTTAACTATAGTAGTGAAAAACAGAATCGCAGAAGTGGTTATGGCTACTTGGAAATAAGAATGGAATCAGTGACAGAAAAGGATGGGTGAATAGAAGACTAAGTGAAGAATAGGGAAATTGGTATTAAAGAAAGAAAATGGGAGAGGATGAGCTCAGACTCAGGTGAAGGAGAAAGCTTGTTTCAGTTGGAATGCTGGTCTGTTGTGAGGGCTAGTGCTCTAGGAGATCAAATAGCAGCCATTGGGACATGCTCTAGTGGCATAGTGCAAAGAATATCTGCTCCCAGGCCAGGCGCGGTGGCTCACACCTGTAATCCCAGCACTTTGGGAGGCTGAGGCAGGTGATTCACCTGAAGTCAGGAGTTCTAGATGAGCCTGACCAACATGGCAAAACCCCGTCTCTACTAAAAATACAAAAATGAGCCAGGCATGGTGGCACACGCCTGTAATCCCAGGTATTCGGGAGGCTGAGGCAGGAGAATCACTTGAACCCGGGAGGCAGAGGTTGCAGTGAGCCAAGATTGCACCACTGCACTCCAGCCTGGGAGACAGAGCATGACTGTGTCTCAAAAAAAAAAAAAGAATATCTGCTCCCAGAAAATACAGAAGATTGATTTTACTTTGTCATTTCTCTTAGTTCCTGTGACCTGAAGTACACAGAAGGAGTACAGTCCCTCAACTGGACTAAAATCATGAAGACCATTGTTGATGACCCTGAGGGCTTCTTCGAACAAGGTGGCTGGTCCTTCCTGGAGCCTGAGGGTGAGGTGCGTGAGTGTGGGGTTTCTTTCCTGGTACATAGTGTTGCCCACTATCATTTGTTCAGTTAGAATGGCATATAAGTAGCACGTAAGGAACTAGGCCATCTGGGAGAAGCTCTGAACACCACTTGATGTTATTGTTTCTTCAAATTTGTTTTACAGGTAAATGATAAGTTGATTGGACAGTGGTAACTAACTCCTGACAAGATTTCTTGGAAACTACAAAAACTTTTCCTCAAATGAATTTCTTAGCATTTGGGGAAAAAATCCTCCAGGGCATTTTGCAAAACGTATTTTTTAAAAAATTGTCCACTTAATGTTTGTGTGATACATTAATACAGAAAGTCTTTCTGTTGTTAATTTCCCTGGGTGAGGAAGGCTAACGTGAATTTTTCAGAAATGTAATAATACATAGTAATAGTAAAATAACAATTGCACCTGACTACTGATTTTAAACAAGTCATTTTATCTTTTAATCACTCAGATTTTTTTGCTTTTGTTTTCTTCATGTAAATACTGGTATACTATGTGGGCTGAATTCATTCACTGATAAGGTAAATGTCAAAAAAAAATCAGTATGATGCTCTAACTCACCAGGGGAGTGATGCTGAAGAAGGGGATTCAGAGTCTGAAATTGAAGATGAGACTTTTAATCCTTCAGAAGATGACTATGAAGAGGAAGAGGAGGACAGTGATGAAGATTATTCATCAGAAGCAGAAGAGTCAGGTTAGTCTTACAGAGAAAAGTTTGTCCTGGCTTCCTCATCTAATTTCGTTTCTGAAAGCTACTTTTTTTAGACTAAGAACTCTGTCATTCCATTCTGTTCCCGCCTGATGACTAATGCTTAATTTTCTTCCAGACTATTCTAAGGAGTCATTGGGTAGTGAAGAAGAGAGTGGAAAGGATTGGGATGAACTGGAGGAAGAAGCCCGAAAAGGTTTTTAAAAATTTGTTGTTTTTATTCTATTTATTCATGTGTCTATGCACAAATTTCTAACACATTTCAGTATCTTGAGGTGTTAGTATTGATGGTGTAATGAAAGTAACAAAAGAACACTATAAAACTGATTTGGAGCCACAGATACAACTTCATTGACTGAAGGAGAAAATGAGGGGTGGAATGTGTCCATACTCTCCAGTGGGCAGTGCTCTACCTAACTGGATGCTGTTTTCATCTGTGCAAGCCCCCATCTTTCCTATAGCAGTGATAGCCACATATTCATGTAATACTCAAGAATTAGCCTATTCAGTTTCCAAACCTAAATCCTGTAATACTTTAATTTTGCTAGACTTCTTCCAGATTAGGCATGTCTTTATAATGCTAATCTAGTTACTCTGAAGCCAAACCCCAAACAAACGTTTAAAGCTTAAAAGGAAATAAATATTAACTGCTGTGTTCCAATCATTGGGAATAGGTACTTTTCGTAGGTTACCTTATTTAACCCTTAAATAATTCTCCCTTTTGTAAATAAACCAAGGTTCAGAAAGTACTTGTCCAATATTAAAACTTGGGTCTGATTCCAAAGTGTATTCTCTGTGCTATCTCATGCTCTCCAGTAATACTAGGTACCTAAAGCCTACCTATCTCTAACTAATAACGCCTTTTCTATTTAGCGGACCGAGAAAGTCGTTACGAGGAAGAAGAAGAACAGAGTCGAAGTATGAGCCGGAAGAGGAAGGCATCTGTGCACAGTTCAGGCCGTGGCTCTAACCGTGGTTCCAGACACAGCTCTGCACCCCCCAAGAAAAAGAGGAAGTAACTTCTGAACTTTGGCCCTGAGCTCCATTCTTCCTCCAGCCAACCCCTGAAAATTTTACATGACATAGAAACTGTATTTTTCCTTTTGTTTTCATTTGAAGTTTTGCCATTTGTGTTTATGGGTTTAGGGGGCCATTTGTGTGGACCAATCTACTCGGGGAATTCCAGGCCCACCAGGACACGTGCCAATGGCCCCATTCAGATGGCAAGGGAGGAGGTGTTATTGTTTCATTCTTCTCTCTTCCTGTCACCTTCTGCCAGGACATCGATGGCTTCTGACATCTTACTATTTGGTGTCTCAAAGCTGTATTTCCAAGACAGTGGTACAAGGTGACCCTTAATTACCCGTATCATGGTTCTTGACCAGCACATTCAATCCTCCAACCTACCCTACTGCCATGACCTTCCTCACATCTCTTTTAAGTTTTATCTTTGCAATACTCCAGGTTCTTGGAAATTTCCTGATGGTTGTGATAAATCATACAACTTGAGCTAGTGAGGCAGATTGGGCTGGTGCCTTCGTCTGAGTTTTCCTGCTTTCTTGCCTCATGCAGATTCTGAGGTGTATCTGCTGCCTTGGAAGACATAAGAAGCAGTGATACTCCCTGGCTCGGTTATTTTCTCCATACGAATGCACACATGGTACAATGATAGAAGGCAAAATTGCCACTGTCTTCTTTTTTTTCTGATATATCCAAGGAAGTTATATCAGGTTGTGCCTCATGTACTGCTTCTAGTGAAATCTAGAGGAAGGCTCAAAGGAGTCAACATTTAGATCTGGAAGGGACAAGTCATGCCTTGGGCCTAGAATACCCTGACAAGAAAAGAGAAGAGGAAGGGAGGCCATATCTACAACACAGCCTCTCAGCACTGCTGCTCCTTATTTTAACTTTGTCTTGCATTGTCCTGTATTTATCACAGTTTCTGTTGAACAGCTTTTCAAGTATTTGGGGAGTTTATCTTGCCATCCTCCCCTTCTGGTTCTCTGCACCCACCTGTCCCACTGCAGTTCCTTCCGTGCTCTGTGACTTTAAGAGAAGGGGGGAGGGGTCACGGATTTTATGTTTGTTTGTTTTTTCTCCTTAGCAGTAGGACTTGATATTTTCAATTTTGGAAGAACTAAAAGATGAATAAACTGTGGGTTTTTTTGTTGTTGTTTGTTTTTGTAAATTCACCTGTGACCGGTTTTCAGTTCCTGAAAGCACACCTGCTTCCTGCCTGGTAAAGTGCTAAGGCATTGGAGAAAAATGCTTTTATCTAGCTAGTGTTACAAATGAAACTTTCATCATTCTAAACTTTCATCATTAGATTGAGAGACACTAGACATCACAGTAAACCAAATTCATGTTACAGCAAGTTAACTTTATAAGAGACTTTTTAGTGTGGTTCCCTCAGAGACTTTTAGATTGGAATAGCACTTGTTCCTTCATGAAAACAAATCTTCAGTCATCTCCTTGTAAATAGCATGGAGGACAGCAGCTGCTTGGAGGGAAACCTTCAGCCTTCCTATTGGGGTAGCCAGATCTTCAGGGCTAACAACTGTTGGGAAAGGGAAAAAGCATCACTCAGTTAAAACACTTTGATACCTGGTATTTGTCGGGTTAAGTACTGGGGACACTGAATGAATTTACTAGCCCATTTCATGCGAGGACTCAGTCTAGTGAAGGAGAAAGGAAAACGAGGTCATTGCGATACAGTATGTAGGTGCTATATAATAAATGAAAGCACAAGTTGCTTTGGAAACACATAAAGAGGCACCTGCACCAGAATGGACAAACTGGAAAAGGATTTCTGGAGATAATTCGTGAGCTAAGTCTTTAGAAAGTAAAAGATGCTTAATGTATCAAGATGAGAATAATATGAGTTTGGCAAACTGCAAGGAGTGGCAGGAATGAGCCTGCATAGGCCACATTATAAACAGCCTTGTTTGTCTTACAAGGTATGTGGTTTCAACTAAAGATGTAAGTGATTGTTCTTACGTGGGATCTTGGAACATAACTCTTATTTGGATAATGCACTCAAGGAGGACGCAAGTTAAACCGGAGAGAGTAGTTAGGATATTGCAGTAATTCGGGAAGAGGGGAGTAATGAATGAAGGTCTGAAGTATAATGGAGTGGAGAGGTGGGGACAGATTCAAAATGTTAAGAAGTGTGAACAATTTTTGTGATTAGAATGAGGAATGGCTTGGAATCAAGGATGGCCATTCTAAATTGCATAACAAGATGGTGGGTAAGAGGGAACACAAGGTACAAAGTTGTAATCAAGGGAGTTTGAGGTACCAAGGTGACATATGAGATACAAGTGGTGATATCTATGAGTCTGCTCTAAGTCTAGATTGTATTTAGAATCTGGTCTAGAAACCTAGATTTGAGATGATTTCTAGACTGTAAAACTCAAGAGTTCATGTAATCAGGAAGAGGGCATATGTGGAGAAAAAAAAACCAAGGATTCAACAGACTCCAAAATTTTAAGAATAGACAAGAAAGAAATCTCCAAAAGAAACAGAACACCTAGAGAATGATAAGCAGTCAAAATGTTCAACTGGGCGCTGTGGCTCACACCTGTAATCCCAGCCCTTCGGGAGACTGAGGCAGGGAAATCACCTGAGGTCAGGAGTTCAAGAGCAGCCTGGACAACATGGGAAAACCCCATTTCTATTAAAAAATGCAAAAATTAGCTGGATGTGGTGGCACGTGCCTGTAATCCCAGCTACTCGGGAGGCTGAGGCAGGGAGAATTGCTTGAGCCCGGGAGGCGGAGATTGCAGTGAGCCAAGATTGCACCACTGCACCCCAGCCTGGACGACAGTGAGACTCTCAAAAAAAGAAAAAAGTCAGGATGAGTAATAAAACCAGTTGGATTTGTCAATTAGGAAAACTGGTAAAAACATGGAGTAAAGTGGAATGGAGATGCAGCAAGTAGAAAAATACAGACAGGGTTGGGCACAGTGGCTCACACCTGTAATCCCAGCACTTTGGGAGGCCGAGGCAGGTGGATCACCTGAGGTCAGGAGTTCGAGACCAGCCTGACCAACATGGAGAAACCCCGTCTCTACTAAAAATACAAAATTAGCTAGGCGTGGTGGTGCATGCCTGTAATTCCAGCTACTTGGGAGGCTGAGGCAGGAGAATCACTTGAACCCAGGAAGCGGAGTTTGCAGTGAGCTGAGATCGTTCCATTGCACTCCAGCCTGCGCAACAGAGCAAAACTGTCTCAAAACAAAATTAGCCAGGTATAGTGGCGCATGCCTGTAATCCCAGCTACTCGGGAGACTGAGGCAGGAGAATTGCTTGAACCTGGGAGGCAGAGATTGCCATGAGCAGAGATCATGCCATTGCACTCCAGCTTAGGCAACAAGAGTGAAATTCCGTCTCAAAAAAATTTAAAAACAGTTTTCAAAAATACAGACTATTGCGGACTGATCAAGTATTTCAAGAAGCTGACTTTTGAAGTGATAGGGGAGAAGGTAGCTATAGGGATAGAAAGCAAGAGTTTTGCTTTTAAAAGCAGACCAACATGTTTAAAGCCTGAATGAAAGGGAGGCCATAATGAGGAAATGACTAAGTTTCTCTACTAATTATTAAAAAAAAAAAGAGAGAAGCATTCACTGACTTTTAGGAATCTGAGGTCACTAGAAAAGTCTTAAGTGGATTTTCCCTAAGCACATACAAATGGCATGGAGGTCAGGAAGAACATAGCATCTTTAGGAATGGGGATAGGAGTAAGTCGGAAAATAGCCCACAAAGATATGTTACTTGCCTTATGCCAGGCACTACCCTAAGCCCTTTTCTTAATCTTAATCCTTTATTTAAGTGCTTCCTTAATCTTCACAACTCTATGAGATAGAGATTGCTGTTATTCCCATTTTATAGGTGAGGAAAAAGGTTAAATAACTTGATCAGGATCACAGCTGGAAAGATATTAGGGAAATATAATGAAGAATCTTATCTAACATTTGAACTTCATAACCCTTAGGGTCTGAGAAGGAGTATTCCTCAAAAAATGTTTATAATGATCAGCAAAAGAATAATTTTATATCATGATTCATTAAACATTACATAAAACAAGTTTCACAAAACAATATGTGCAATGTACTCTTAATTCCTGTTTTCTTTTCTTTTCTTTTTTGGGGATAGAGTCTTGTTCTGTCACTCAGGTTGGAGTACGGTGATGATCTCAGCTCACTGCAACCTCCGCCTCCCGGGTTCAAGCGATTCTCCTGCCTCAGCCTCCCGAGTACCTGGGATTATAGGCGTTGCATTTTTAGTAGAGATGGGTTTTCACCATATTGGCCAGGTTGGTCTCGAACTCCAGACCTCAGGTGATCCACCTGTCTCAGCCTCCCAAAGTACTGGGATTACAGGCATGAGCCACTGCACCCGGCCTTTAATTCCTGTTTTCTTTCCCACAGTTTTGGTTTGCATTTTTCAAATTTCTGTTGTGATTTACTAATTCAATTTCACATCCACTAATGGGGTGTGACTGAAAGTTTGAAAAACATTGGTCTAGTGGATAATCTTAAGTGTCTAAAGGTCCTAGCAGATAAGATAGGTGACATCCCAGGTATGTAAGGTAATGGGAGCAGTGAAGACTGGACAGCGCAGTCCCAACTAAAGGAATTCAAATACAAATGTTTTTAAAACATGCTGATCTATAGCAAACTGTAAAAGGATTTAAGAAGAAGGCAGTGATCAAATTTATTATGTAGAAACATTTACTATAGTAGATGGAAATGGGGTAGAAGAAACCAGTGGCAGGAAGACCAGTTTAGAAATTATATGGCCTGGCGCAGTGGCTCATGCCTGTAACCCCAGCACTTTGGGAAGCTGAGGGGGGCAAATCGCCTGAGGTTGGGAGTTCAAGACCAGCCTGACAAACATGAAGAAACCCCGTCTCTACTAAAAATACAAAATTAGCCAGGCGTGGTGGCACATGCGTGTAATCCCAGTTACTAGGGAGGCTGAGGCAGGAGAATCGCTTGAACCCAGGAGGCAGAGGTTGTGGTGAGCTGAGATCGGTCCATTGCACTCCAGCCTGGGCAACAACAGCAAGACTCCATCTCAAAAAAAAAAAAAAGAAAGAAAGAAAGAAAGTATAGTAATTATAGTAAGGGGGTCGGGCGCAGTGGTTTATGCCTGTAATGCCAACACTTTGGGAGGCCAAGGAGGGTGGATTGCTTGAGTTCAAGAGTTCAAGACCAGCCTGGGCAACATGGTGAAACCCCATCTCTACTAAAAATACAAAAATTAGCTGGCCTGGTGGCAGGTGCCTGTAGTCCCAGCTACTTGGAAGGTTGAGGCAAGAGAATCACTTTAACTTGGGAGGTGGAGGTTGCAGTGAGCCAAGATCGCACCACTGCACTCCAGCCTGGGCAACAGAATGAGACTCTGTCTAAAAAAAAAAAAAAGAAAGAAAGAAAGATTACAGTAAGGAGAGCATAGTCAATTCACAAGTAGAATAGATAAGACTTAATGACCAGTGAATGTGAGGAAAGAGAGAGTTGATGTCTTTTTAAGAGACAAGATGGGGCCGTGCATGGTGGCTCACGCCTGTAATCCCAGCACTTTGGGACGCCGAGGTGGGCAGATCACAAGGTCAGGAGATCGAGACTGTCCTGGCTAACATGGTGAAACCCCATCTCTACCGAAAATACAAAAAATTAGCCGGGCGTGGTGGTGGGCGCCTGTAGTCCCAGCTACTTGGGAGGCTGAGGCAGGAGAATGGCGTGAACCCAGGAGGCGGAGCTTGCAGTGAGCCGAGATCACGCCATGGCACTCCAGCCTGGGCGACAGGGCAAGACTCCGTCTCAAAAAAAAAAAAAAAAAAAAAAAA
>NC_037675.1:22558797-22606153 GCF_003255815.1 Theropithecus gelada | reverse complement strand
AAAAAAAAAAAAAAAAAAAAAAAAGAGACAAGATGGGCCAGGTGCAGTGGCTCACGCCTGCAATCCCAGCACTTTGGGAGGCCAAGGCAGGCAGATCACTTGAGGTCAGGAGTTCGAGACCAGTCTGGCCAACATGGTGAAACACGGTCTCTACTAAAAATACAAAAATTAGCCAGGCATGGTGGCACACGCCTGTAATCCCAGCTACACAGGAAGCTGAGGCAGGAGAATGGCTTGAACCTGGGAGGCGGAGGTTGCAGTGAGCTGAGATCACACCATTGCACTCCAGCCTGGGCAAGAGTGAAGCGCCATCTCAGAAAAAAAAAAAAAAAAAGACTGGACACATGATAACACAAAGAATGGGTATCAGCTGCCTATACAAACATGCTCAAGAGAGGTCCAAAATTCTGATGTATAAATTTGAAATGAAAATATCTTTTTAAAAATCCCCTTTTCAAACACTGTAGATTCAAAATCAATTCTAGTTGTAATCTGGTATATGGGGGTTAAAATACACAACTGACTACTTTAATGCTGGATCCAGAAATAAATACAGTTGTAGCGATAAGATTTCAATCCAGTTTGTGTCTCGTCAACTTCATAGTGATAACTATGTATTGAAGATAAAATATATTCACTATTAGGATGATTTCCTTAGAAATAATTAGAACTGAAAAAAAAAAAATTACTCACTGTCTAGCTCTTGCTCTAGAATATCTCTTCCTGACTCCAGGATCTTCCACAGTTTAAGATACGCATATCCTACTTCTTCACATTCTTTCTTTTCTTCATCCAGAGGATCACTTACCACTGTAAACTTTAAACTAAAAAGAAATTGCATTTAATTCAGCACTGTTGATACTCTTAATGCTTAAAAAATAAAATAAGGATAGAATTAATCATAAACAATACAATATCTTCTCTGAATCACTTTTCCCTTGCCTCCATTTTACAAAATGACAATAAGCAAAAAAGTCAGGAATTGGTATAAGTTAAGCAGTAACAGTCCTTTTAGAAGAGGGAACATCATGGGATGTGCCCATGAGTTCAAGACCAGCCTGGGTAACATAGGGACACCCTGTCTCTACAAGAAAATAAAAATAAAAATTAGCCGGGCATGGTGGCACACACCTATAGTCCCAGCTACTTGGAAGGCTGAGGTGAGAAGATCACTTGAGCCCAGGAGGTTGAGGATGCAGTGAGCTGTGATCATGCCACTGCACTTCAACCTGGGTGACAGAGCAAGACCCATCTTTAAAAGAAAAATGTAAAAGGAAAAGAAACCCTAGCCGGGCGCGGTGGCTCAAGCCTGTAATCCCAGCACTTTGGGAGGCCGAGACGGGTGGATCACCAGGTCAGGAGTTTGAGACCAGCCTGGTTAACACGGTGAAACCCCGTCTCTACTAAAAAGTACAAAAAACTAGCCGGGCGAGGTGGCGGGCGCCTGTAGTCCCAGCTACTCGGGAGGCTGAGGCAGGAGAATGGCGTGAACCCGGGAGGCGGAGCTTACAGTGAGCTGAGATCCGGCCACTGCACTCCAGCCTGGGTGACAGAGCGAGACTCCGTCTCAAAAAAAAAAAAAAAAGAAAAGAAACGAAACCCTGTACTGATTAAGCAGTCACTCCCCATTCTCCTTCCCTAGCTCCTGGGAATCACTAATCTACTTTCTATCCCTCTGGATTTGCCTATTCTTGACTTTTCATATTTTTATTAATTTTTGAAAGCAAATATCAGTAGCTAATACAGAGTGCCAGGAATAGGACTAAAAACTCAAGCTCTTAAAAAGCACAGCTAAATATGATTAAACTGAAACAAAGGAATTACTTTAAAGGGATCCATTCTCAGCCCATTAGGCAATATTCATTTGTAACTATGTTTCTATGCCATTATTGAGAACTTCAACAATGCAAAGGGATAATGCTGACTCCCTCATCCCAATTTTCATAGGAAAGGGTTGATAACTAGCATTCTGATGTGCCAGGCACAATACCAAGTGCTTTATGTAAACTATATTATCTCAATTTTATTCTCACAAGAGCCTGCAAATTAAGTAATGTCAAAAAGATCAAAGAGCTAGTAAGTCTAAGAGTCTGGAATAAAAACAAGGTTGGTGGGATTACAAAACCTGTTCTGTCTGCTAGACCATACTGGCAAAAAGAAAGCCGCAGGTAATATCAATCGAATCTAAAATTGAGTAGAAAATGATTATCACTGTCAGGGAATAAAGGAAGAGAGAGTTCTGGAAATGCTGGGACCAAAAAAAAGCAAAAGCTAAATTTAACATTAGCACAGAAAGGAAAGGACCAAATCACTTTCCATTTCCAAAAGTTCTCTGTAAGCTTATATCTGTTTAGGCCCACAGTGATACTGAACTCAGATTCACTGTTATTTCATCTGGCTCCTTTTTCAGTTCTTTCTGTGACCAACCAAAGACAAAGTAGGCCGGGCGCGGTGGCTCAAGCCTGTAATCCCAGCACTTTGGGAGGCCGAGACAGGCGGATCACGAGGTCAGGAGATCGAGACCATCCTGGCTAACACAGTGAAACCCCGTCTCTACTAAAAAATACAAAAAAAATAGCCGGGCGAGGTGGCGGGCGCCTGTAGTCCCAGCTATAGGGAGGCTGAGGCAGGAGAATGGCCTAAACCTGGGAGGCGGAGCTTGCAGTGAGCTGAGATCCGGCCACTGCACTCCAGCCTGGGCGACAGTGCGAGACTCCCTCTCAAAAAAAAAAAAAAAAAAAAAAAAGACAAAGTAAAAGTAGATTAAACAAATGTATTGGGCCTTTCAAAAAGTGCTTAAAACACTGGGTCGGGCACAGTGGCTCGCGTCTGTAATCCCAGCACTTTGGGAGGCAGGGCAGGAGGACTGCTTCAGCCCAGGACCTGAAAGACCAGCCTGGGCAACATGGTGAGATCCTGTCTCTAAAACAAACAAACAAAATATTTAAAAATAAGATAAAATACCAGCTCCACATTATTTCTTATGCACACACATGCAGAGGCGGTATGTATGCCAGATTTCAAAAACAAAAACCATATGCCTATTTAAATTTGAATTTCAGCTAAACAACAAATAACTTTTTTTTTTTTTTGAGACGGAGTCTCGCTCTGTCACCCAGGCTGGAGTGCAGTGGCCGGATCTCAGCTCACTGCAAGCTCTGCCTCCCGGGTTTACGCCATTCTCCTGCCTCAGCCTCCCGAGTAACTGGGACTACAGGCGCCCGCCACCTCGCCCAGCAAGTTTTTTTGTATTTTTTAGTAGAGACGGGGTTTCACCATGTTAGCCAGGATGGTCTCGATCTCCTGACCTCGTGATCCGCCCACCTGGGCCTCCCAAAGTGCTGGGATTACAGGCTTGAGCCACCCCGCCCGGCCATAACTTTTTTTTTTAGAGGCAGAGTCTTGCTTTGTCACCCAGGTTGGAGTGCAGTGGCACGATCTTAGCTCACTGCAACCTCTGCCTCCCAGATTCAAATGATTCTTATGCCTCAGCCTCCTGAGTAGCTAGAATTACCAGCATGTGCCACCAAGCCCAGCTGATTTTTTTTGTTTTTTCAGTAGAGACAGGGTTTCACCATGTTGGCCAGGCTGGTCTCGAACTCCTGGCCTCAAGTGATCCGCCCGCCTTGGCCTCCCAAAGTGCTGGGATGTGAGCCACCGCACCCGACCAAATAATTTTTTTTAGGATAAGTATGTCCCACATTTTATCTGGAAACTCTAAAAGAAGGCCTTCTTCAGATTATTGGAATAATAAGGACAACCGGCTTTCCTAAAACTTTAAAGGAGATCTACAATTTACTTAGTTATGTCAATATCCAAAAATTCCTGTTTGCCAGGCGTGGTCGCTCACACCTGTAATCCCAACACTTTGGGAGGCTGAGGCAGAAGGATCACCTGAGGTTGGGAGTTCAAGACCAGCCTGGCCAACGTGGCAAAACCCTGTCTCTACTAAAAGAACAAAAATTAGCCAGGCATGGTGGCACACAACTGTAATCCCAGCTACTTGGAAGGCTGAGGCAGGAGAATCACTTGAACCCAGGAGGCGGAGGTTGCAGTGAGCCAAGATTGCATCACTGCACTCCAGCCTGGGCAACAGAGCGAGACTCCATCTCAAGGAAAAAAAAAAAAAAAAAAGAATGTCAACAATTTTGCTCATTCCATTTGGGCATTGTCAGTATTCAGGTAAACTGTGCTACAAAAAAAGGGCCCATCAGGCTGGCATGGGTGAGAAATGAACATAAGATTATGGGCTGGGCACAGTGGCTCACGCCTGTAATCCCAGCACTCTGGGAGGCCAAGGAGGGCAGATCACTTTAACTCAGGAGTTCAAGACCAGACCATGGGCAATATGGCAAACCCCTATCTCTATACAAACACAAAAAATTAGCCGGGCATGGTGGCACATGCCTATAACCCTAGCTACTTGGGAGGCAGAAGCACAAGAATCCCTTGAGTCTGAGGAGGCGGAGGTTGCAGTGAGCTAAGATCGCACCACTGCACTCTAGCTTGGACGACAGAGTGAGACCCTGTCTCAAAAATAAATAAATAAATAACCTATAAGATTACATACTTGATTAGGTGGTCACAAACATAAAGTATACTCAAGTACATAGGAAATTCATTAAGAGTAAATTAACTCAAAAAAAGTCATTAAAATATTCAGCATCAGCACAAAATCAAACTCAAACTTTTGAATTTCTGTCTCAATATCTCCTTTGTTTCAAAGTGGAAAGCAGATGCTTACTGTCCTTGATCAGGATCTTGTCCAGTCAGCATGTCGAACAGAAACTGCCTTCGGTCTTGCTGCTCCTGTGGGTCCAGGTCTATTACTGTATTAAGGGTCAGAGAAAAAAGCAAAGAATCATATACTATTGCAGTGTGAGCCTCAAGACTTTCATAAGTGATATTCATGGTAGTTTTCATGAAAAGATTAGACTCCTTGCCTGGATCTAGAATAACATGGACCAACTGCTTTGAAAATCATTTGTGTGTGTGTGTGTGTGTGTGTGTGTGACAGATTCTTACTGTGTCAGGCTGGAGTGCAGTGGCGTGATCTCGGTTCACTGCAGTCTCCACCTCCCAAGTTCAAGTGATTCTCCTGCCTCAGCCTCCCGAGTAGTTGGGATTACAGGTGCACCCCACCACGCCCAGCTAATTTTTGTATTTTCAGTACAGACAGGGTTTCATCATGTTGGCTAGGCTGGTCTCCAACTCCTGACCTCAAGTAATCTGCCTGCCTTGGCTTCCCAAAGTGCTGGGATTACAGGCATGAGCCACTGCACCCAGGCTCCTTTGAAATTCTGAATGAAAAAGATTTCCACACTTGAATCAAATATGAGGGTAGGAAAAAAAGATTTCATGTATGACTTTCTCAAATTTTCACTTATGATATGCTCTTTCTTTAAAAACTACTGAAAATATGATCCATTAAAATAAGAAAATAAATCAGAGGATGACCAGGAGATAGTAAATCTGGTATAGGAGAGAATTTGATCATATTCTCCATGAGCAGCAGTGATAACGGAACAGTGGGCTAGAGCAGAACAAGAGGATAGAGAGAGGTCTTCAGGGAAAAAACGGATGAGTAGATAATGTGACAGGTTTATTTGAAAATTTGGGGCCGGGCGCGGTGGCTCAAGCCTGTAATCCCAGCACTTTGGGAGGCCGAGACGGGCGGATCATGAGGTCAGGAGATCGAGACCATCCTGGCTAACACGGTGAAACCCCGTCTCTACTAAAAAATACTAAAAACTAGCCGGGCGAGGTGGCGGGCGCCTGTAGTCCCAGCTACTCGGGAGGCTGAGGCAGGAGAATGGCGTAAACCCGGGAGGCGGAGCTTGCAGTGAGCTGAGATCCGGCCACTGCACTCCAGCCTGGGCGACAGAGTGAGACTCTGTCTCAAAAAAAAAAAAAAAAAAGAAAAAGAAAATTTGGGAAAGCTGTTGGAGGACAGGAAAATAATTACAATATGTATAATGAAAATCAGGCAAATGAAAAATTGCCTCAAAAAATGCGTGAAAAGAAATACAATCATTGCATACTACTTGGTTCTACAAGACTTAGTATTTACATATCCGTAATAACAGAACCAATTTAAATTGATTTAAATGAAAATTATGATACAATTATATGGGAAGGAAGGGACATGAGTGTAGTGCAAAAGAGCTAACTTTTAAGGTCCAAGATAGGAAGTCTAAAGCCAGTGAATCAGGAAATTGCAATAGAAATGTTACTCAGAGCCGGGCGCGGTGGCTCACGCCTGTAATCCCAGCACTTTGGGAGGCCGAGGCGGGCGGATCACAAGGTCAGGAGATCAAGACCACGGTGAAACCCCGTCTCTACTAAAAATACAAAAAATTAGCCAGGCACGGTGGCGGGTGCCTGTAGTCCCAGCTACTCAGGAGGCTGAGGCAGGAGAATGGCGTGAACCCGAGAAGCGGAGCTTGCAGTGAGCCAAGATCGCGCCACTGCACTCCAGCCTGGGCGACAGAGCGAGACTCCGTCTCAAAAAAAAAAAAAAAAAAAAGAAATGTTACTCAGAAGCCAGGTATGGTGGCTCATGCCTGTAATTCCAGCTACTCAGGAGGCTGAGGCAGGAGGATCGTTTGAGTCCAGGAGTTTGAAACCAGCCTGAGCAATATGTTCAGACTCCATCTCAAAAAAAAAGGAAAAGAGGGAGAACAAAAATCAATACTCAGAAGTATGATGGAGGTAAATAACAGAAGAAATGGCTGAGATAGGATGGGCTTGGTGGCTCATGCCTATAATCCCAGCACTTCGGGAGTCCAAGGCAGGCAGATCACTTGAGGTCAGGAGTTTAGAGACCAGCCTGGTCAAAATGGTGAAACCCTGCCTCTACTAAAAATACAAAAAACTAGCCAGGCACAGTGGTGTGCACCTGTAATCCCAGCTACTTGGGAGACTGAGGCACGTGAATCGCTTGAACCTGGGAGTCAGAGGTGGCAGTGAGCCAAGATCACATCACTGTATTCTAGCCTGGGCAACAGAGAGAGACTCCATCTCAAAAAGTAAAAATAAATATAACTGAAGTATGGAAAGCGGTGGATTGAGGAAGGGTGGAAACAGGGGAAGTGATTTGCGAAGAGGTGGAATAAAGGACTGCTAAATGTAAAATGTTTAGCCCCATTTGATGTTTTTAAACCATATGCACACAGTACTTTGAAAAATAAAATAATAAAATGAAATGGTTGGATTCACCCCACAAAAATCCAGAGTAATTCTGACCCTCAGTCTCAATGTTCATCAGACTTCCTCACCCCAGTAACCACACAGGATGCCTCACCCTTGCTAAAGTGAAAGTAGATTTCTTCTCCTGCCCTAGGCTTCCTTAGGGATACTGGAGTCTCTGTCTCCGACAAGGGTAGGTTGTAGAATTTGTACTCCACGTACACCTGTTTTATGTTCTCATCAGACATTACTTCTGCCTCTGGGTAGAAGGCCAGGGAGACAATTTCAATGCACATCTTCTCTGAATCCTGATAAGGAAAATTTAGTTTATTTAGTTCCTAAAGGTTAGTGAGGCTCCAAGTGCTTATACTCCATCCAATTAACACAGTACAGTACTCTCTAGAAATCAACCATAGGCATAATCTATCTACTATATTATTCCCTGAGAATCCTTTTATAGGTAAAACTGGCATCAAAAGACAACTTGACTTAATTGCCATAGCTAATCGATAGGAAATTTATAAAGAGAACCCAGTTCTTCTCTCTCACAGTCCAGTGGATCATTTCTGCAGGCCAGTCTTTCTCAGTCATCTCCACATATAGAAAGAATTTGTAAAATGTCTGATTTGGAGGAGTGGGGAGGGTGGATAATGGGAGGTTGTCTGGTAGGAACAATGTGCATTGCTCCAGGCTTCACCACAGTGGAATATATCAATGCAGCAACATTGCACTTGTACCCAATGATTATATACAAATAATACATTTCTAAACAGATAGCTATTTTTCAACTTTTTTTTTCTTCTTCTTCTTTTTTTTTTTTTAGATAGAGTTTTGCTTTGTTGCCCAGGCTGGAGGGCAGTGGTGTGATCACGGCTCACTGCAGCTTTGACACCCTGAGCTCAAGCAGTCTTCCCACCTTAGTCACCCAAGCAGCTAGGACCACAGGTACACCACCACATGGGGACAATTATTTTCATTTTTTTAATAAAGATACGGTCGGCCGGGCGCGGTGGTTGAAGCCTGTAATCCCAGCACTTTGGGAGGCCGAGACGGGCGGATTGTGAGGTCAGGAGATCAAGACCATCCTGAGCTAACACGGTGAAACCCCGTCTCTACTAAAAAATACAAAAAACTAGCCAGGCGAGGTGGCAGGCGCCTGTAGTCCCAGGTACTCGGGAGGCTGAGGCAGGAGAATGGCGTGAACCCGGGAGGCGGAGCTTGCAGTGAGCTGAGATCCGGCCACTGCACTCCAGCCTGGGCGACAGCGAGACTCCGTCTCAAAAAAAAAAAAAAAAATAGAGATATGGTCTTGCTATGTTGCCCAAGATGGTCTAGAACTCCTGGACTCAAGCAATCTGTCCACCTCGGCCTCCCAAAGTGGCTGAGATTAGAGGCATGAGCCACTGCAACTGGCCACAACTTTCTTAATGAAAACCAATCTAGGCCGGGCGCGGTGGCTCACGCCTGTAATTCCAGCACTTTGGGAGGCCGAGGCGGGCTGATCACGAGGTCAGAAGATTAAGACCATCGTTACTAACACAGTGAAACCCTGCCTGTACTAAAAATACAAAAAAATTAGCCGGGCGTGGTGGCGGGCGCCTGTAGTCCCAGCTACTCGGGAGGCTGAGGCAGGAGAATGGCGTGAAACCAGGAGGCAGAGCTTGTAGTGAGCCGAGATTGGGCCACTGCACTCCAGCCTGGGCGACAGGGCAAGACACCGTCTCAAAAAAGACAAAGAAAAAAAAAAAAAAAAAAAAATACCAATCTAGTATTTTCCTGAGGTTAGGACCTAAAAGACCTCCTGACTGATACTGGAGATTCAGTAGCTGCTTCAGCCACTATAGCAAAGAGCTGCCCAGGGCTTCCCGAGCCCACCCAAGTGCATGCCACTGAGGAGGCCACCAGACCTCCCTGCCCTCCCACAGGAACTCCAATATTTTCAATCCCACTTCAGAGTCGCTGCCATCACCCTGTTCTCTCTTTTGATTTTCCCTGTGTGCATGTTGGCATCAGGGATACCAGGAGGAGGTTTCCAGAAGTACACCAAGGCCAACAGAAGTCTCCTCCTTCCACAGTGTGGCAGGCAAGTCAGCATCGTGACACCAGCAATGAATCAATCCAGGATGGTTCCCTACCAGCCGTAGCTCTCACCCCGGCATCTGTGAGTGACCTCCTGTATGCTTCTCTTCGCTAGCCAATGCCCTTACTTTTCCAAAGACCTGCTCTTACCCTGTCTTTTCTTCTTTTAGAAAGCTGGTGGAGCTCTTGTAGCTGCCCCTGAGAAATTCAGCAGGCAAGATCTCTCAATGATTCTGCATCAGAATCATCTGGGGTGCTTCTTTAAAATGAAGATATTTGGCAGGGCGCAGTAGCTCACACCTGCAATACCGGCACTTTAGGAAGCTGAGGCGGAAAAATCACCTGAAGTCAGGAGTTCGAAACCAGCCTGGCCAACATGGTGAAACCCCATCTCCACTAAAAATACAAAAATCAGCCAGGCATGGTGGCTCATGCCTGTAGTCCTAGCTACTCGGGAGGCTGACATATGAGAATCGCTTGAACCTAGGAGGCGGAGGTTGCAGTGCCACTGCACTCCAGACTGGGCAACAGTGTGCGACTGGGTCTCAAAAAAAAAAAAAACAACCATATTTGACGTTTTCCTCTTAATAACCCTCCTACAACATCCAATTCTCCCACACATTAAGAAAACCATTGACTATACAGTGTTTTCAAAAATCTGAATTTTTTGACACTTTGATGGGTCAGATTAGAGGGTTTCACTAGCTTTTTTAAAAAGAAACAATAGGTAAGGATAGACAGGATTAGCCAGTATATAGTGGAACAGGAGAACGCATGGCAAATGTTAATAGTAAGCCTGGTTTCTTGAAACTTTGGTTTTTTTGTTTTTTTTTTTTGAGACGGAGTCTCACTCTGTTGCCCAGGCTGGAGTGCAGTGACCGAATCTCAGCTCACTGTAAGCTCCGCCTCCCAGGTTTACACCATTCTCCTGCCTCAGCCTCCCGAGTAGCTGGGACTACAGGCGCCCGCCACCTCGCCAGGCTAGTTTTTTGTATTTTTTTAGTAGAGACGGGGTTTCACCGTGTTAGCCAGGATGGTCTCGATCTCCTGACCTCGTGATCCGCCCGTCTCGGCCTCCCAAAGTGCTGGGATTACAGGCTTGAGCCACCGCGCCCGGCCCGAAACTTTGTTTTTTTATGAGTATATTGGATACTGAAGAAATGTATTTCTCATAGTGATTGCTATAAAAAATGTATAAAAGCCTCTGTGTTACATCAGACTGTCTAGAGTTGCTCCTGGGAATCTGTATTTATTTATTTACTTAGAGATGGAGTCTAGCACTGTCATCCAGGCTGGAGTGCAGTGGCGCAGTCTCGGCTCACTGCAACCTCTGACTCCCTGGTTCAAGCGATTCTCCTTCCCCAGCTTCCTGAGCTTGGACTACAGCATGTGCCACCATGGCCGGCTAATTTTTGTATTTTCAGTAGAGATGGGGTTTCGCCATGTTGCCCAGGTTGGTCTCAAACTCCTGACCTCAAGTGATCCACCCACCTCGGCCTCCCAAAGTGTTGGGATTACAGGCGTGAGCCACTGCGCCCGGCTCCATGAAAATCTATGCGGAGTATCTAGTGCCTGGCGCACAGTATACACTCAGTAAAACTGTATTAAATGTTACCTTGAGCAAGCCCTTCTCCCTCGACTTCACTGTCCTCCTTTGAAAGGGGGTGGGGGGATAATAATATATATGTGAGCAAGAGAAACTGTAATTTTCTTTTGATTTTCCACACCTCAGATAAATCAAACTCTTTCCTACCTCAGGGCCTTTACACTTACCAATTCCTTTGCCTGAGATGGAGTACAGTTTACCCAGTACATGGGTAGCTCTTCCCTTCTCATTCTTCAGATTTCAGTTCAAACGTACCCTCCTCAGAGAAATCTTTCCTTAACACCTATCCTAGTTCAAGCCCCCCATTGCTATTATATCGCCTTTTTTATTTCCGTCATAATACTTAGAATCTCAGAGCTATCTGCTTTACTTATTTGCTCACTGATGTACATGTTTTCCCTCAGTAGTATGTGAGATTCAAGAGAGAGGAGACCAAGTCTGTCTTATCCACCATTTTGTGCCCACAGAGCCTGGCAGTTATTAAAACAGGCGCTTCATAATTACTTGAAGGAAAGAATAACTCATAAGGCTGCTGTGAAGCCCGAGAGAGTCATGAATAGCAACCACTTGGCACACAGTATGAAATCTCAATCATTACCCATTAGAGTTCTGTCTAAACGAAAGGTCATGTATTATTTTAATGCACTACTGATCAGCAGTTAAGAAGAAAGAAGTATAAAAAGCTAAATATATCGACGTGGATGGAACTCCAAAACACTACTGATTGAAAAATACATGTTTCATAACGTTACCAAAAAAGAAAAAAAAAGAGTAAAACTAAATACAAATTACACAGCACCTTCCTGTACATCTAAAATTATTTTTCTTTTTTTTCTTTTTGAGACTGAGTTTCGCTCTGTCGCCAGACTGGAGTGCAGTGGCGCCATCTCGGCTCACTGCAACCTCTGACTCCCTGGTTCAAACGATTTTCCTTTCTCAGCCTTTCCAGCAGCCGGGATTACAAGCATGCGCCACCACGCCCAGCTAATTTTTGTATTTTCAGTCGAGATGGGGTTTCACCATGTTGGCCAGGATGAACTTGATCTCCTGACCTCATGATCTGCCCACCTCAGTCTCCCAAAGTGCTGGGATTACAGGTATGAGCCACCATGCCTGGCCTTAAAAATTATTTCAAAATAAGGTTTTGAAAAAGAATATGTGTAGTTTTGTGTTATTTATTTGAAGGAAAAAGAGGCAAATACAAAACACTACGAAAGTTAAAGTTATTTTTTAAGCCCTGAAAAAATATACCCCAAAATTCACAACAATGGTTTTCTTGGGGGAATGGGGTGCAAAGACAGCAGGGGATTAAGGATAATGGTCAATCTAAGTGATTCAGCTTTATTTGTAATATTCTAGTATTTTGCAAAAAAAAAAAGTATTTCACCATCTTGAGTTGTTTAATTTAAAATTTTTGAATTCACTAAAAATCCTGGAACAAAAAAAAATGTATTCTAAACCTTACTTGTGTAGTCCAATTTAAATTTTTTTTTTTTTAAGACAGAGTCTTAGTCTGTCACCCAGGCTGGAGTGCAGTGGCGTGATCTCGGCTCACGGCAACCTTCATCCCCTGAGTTCAAGTGATTCTCATGCCTCAGCCTCCTGAGTAGTTGGGGTTACTGGCATGTGCCACCACATCCGACTAATATTTTTATATTTTTAGTAGAGACCGGGTTTCACCATGTTGGCCAGGCTGTTCTCAAACCCCTGACCTCCAGTGATCCACCCGCCTCAGCCTCCCAAAGTGCTAGGATTACAGGTGTGAGCCACTGTGCCTGGCTAGTTAAAGAAAAAAAACAAATTTTTTGAGATGGAGTCTTGCTCTTTTGCCCAGGCTGGAGTGCAGTGATGCAATCTTGGCTCACTGCAAACTCCACCTTCTGGGCTCAAGCGATTCTCCTGCCTCAGCCTCCGGAGTAGCTGGGATTACAGGCACCCGCCATCATGCCCAGCTAATTTTTGTATTTCTGTACACAGGATTTCTCCATGTTGGCCAGGCTTCTCTAGAACTCTTGACCTCAGGTGATCCGCCCACCTCGGCCTCCCAAAGTGATGGGATTACAGGCATGAGCCCCCACGCCCAGCAAATTTTTTTTTTTTTTTTTGAGACAGAGTCTGGCTCTGTCACCCAGGCTGCAGTGCAGTGGCCGGATCTCAGCTCACTGCAAGCTCCGCCTCCCGGGTTCCCGCCATTCTCCTGCCTCAGCCTCCCGAGTAGCTGGGACTACAGGCGCCCGTCACCTTGCCCGGCTAGTTTTTTTTTTTGTATTTTTAGTAGAGACGGGGTTTCACCGTGTTAGCCAGGATGGTCTCGATCTCCTGACCTCGTGATCCGCCCGTCTCGGCCTCCCAAAGTGCTGGGATTACAGGCTTGAGCCACCGCGCCCGGCCAGCAAATTTTTTAAACTTGCTAATAATCCTGGGACAATAATCAGAAGTCCATATTCATGCAGACTACATCAAGTTTATTCTGGTAACAATGGCGAAATGGGAGGATGAATAAGATTAAAATTTGATCCAAGTATACACAGATGTTTCACTCATTCATATTAGGTTGGACTATACAGAACTGACAATTGTCAACCATTTTTTATCTGTGAGTATGACAATATGTGGTTCAATCTAATATTTTTTGTTGGATTCAGAATCCTTTCTTTACATGAGCTAATTCCATTATGTAATTTTATTGGGACTGAACAGCAAAAAAAGCATGCAATTAGTAATATTAACCATTGAAATATGTATCAACTCATTTGAACTTGCTGGCAGAAACCCTCAAGGATTAGTGCCAGGTAACACCCTTTGGCTTATTAGCTTCAGATGTGCTTTCTAATTTGGCTCAGGGGCAGGGCTGCTAAAACGTACTACCCGGCATATATAAGGGTCAGGAAATCCCTGACACCTGAAATTAACACCATAAGAGAAAAAATTTCGACATTCACTATTGCTAAAGAAACAGTAATCTAAGGCTGTAGAGCAAATGAAAATGATTGCTCCCTCTTAGTTAGTAACTGGTTTGTTTGTTTGTTTGTTTTTTGTTTTTGTTTTTTTTGAGACAGAGTCTCGCTCAGTCGCCCAGGCTGGAGTGCAGTGGCGCAATCTTGGCTCACTGCAAGCTCCGCCTCCCGGGTTCATGCCATTCTCCTGCCTCAGCCTCCCTAGAAGCTGGGACTACAGGCGCCCGCCACCACGCCCGGCTAATTTTTTTGTATTTTTAGTAGAGACGGGGTTTCACCGTGTTCGCCAGGATGGTCTTGATCTCCTGACCTCGTGATCCGCCCACCTCGGCCTCCCAAAGTGCTGGGATTACAGGCGTGAGCCACCGCACCCGGCGTTAGTAACTGTTAAGAAGAGGGAGGCCTGGTGTGGTGGCTCACGCCTGTAATCCCAGCACTTTGGGAGGCCGAGGCGGGCAGATCATGAGGTCAGGAGATTGAGACCATCCTGGCTAACACGGTGAAACCCCGTCTCTACTAAAAATACAAAAAATTAGCCAGGCGTGGTGGCACATGCCTGTAGTCCCAGCTACTCAGAGGGTGAGACAGGAGAATGGCGGGAACCTGGGAGGCGGAGCTTGCAGTGAGTGGAGATCCCACCACTGTACTCCAGCCTGGGCAACAGAGCGAGGTCTCAAAACAAACAAACAAAAAAATTAGCTGGAGGTGACAGCATGTGTCTGTAGTCCCAGCTACTTGAGAAGCTGAGGCAGGAGAGTCACTTGAACCTGGGAAGCGGAGGTTACAGTGAGCCAAGATAGTGCCACTGCACTCCAACCTGGGTGACAGAGCGAGACTCTGTCTTAAAAATAAAAAAAAAAAATAGTTTAACTTAGACCGGGCACAGTGGCTTATACCTGTAAATCCCAGCACTTTGGGAGGCGGAGATGGGTGGATCACCTGAGGTTGGGAGTTTAAGACCAGCCTGGACAACATGGTGAAACTCCGTCTCTACTAAAAACACAAAAATTAGCTGGTTGTGGTGATGCACACCTGTGGTCCCAGCTACTCAGGAGCCTGAGGCAGGAGAATCTCTTGAACCTGGGAGGCAGAGGTTGCAGTGAGCCGAGATTGTGCCACTGCGCGCACTCCAGCCTACACGACAGAACAGGCCTCCATCTCAAAAAAAAAAAAAAAAAATTGCTTAACATTGAGAACTCCAATAGGTCAGAGAAACGAGACTACTATTATCATCACACTCATCATCACTATCATTTGGGACTTAATTTGTCTGAGGCACTATATTAAACCCTTATTTTAATCTTGCCACATCACCATCAGATGGGTATATTACTACTTACATTTTACAGATAAGGAGACAGGCCTAATAGAGGTTAAATAACTCTCCCAAAGCTGTATGACTAGTAAGAAGCAGAGCTGGGATCTAAATCACTGTCTCAGCCAAATTTCTATGCTCTAAAACATTACACTGTACTTCATCTCCATTCATCCCGGCTGACCCCAGGCAGAGGAGTGACAGAACTCAAGTATTGACTCTGAGATTTCAACCCCCTCTATCTTTCATGCCTAGACATTTTGGAATACAACAATAATTTAATATATATGTGCCCATGTTATAAGTTTAACTTGATAATAACACTAATTTTTTGCTTAAGTAGGTTCCTTTTGCATATTTAATTTCTCAAGTAACACTTTGGGGCACACAAAGAAGTTTCCTAAAAGGATATCTTATTTAGGAGTCTTCAATTTAGGTACTTTTTAAAATGGAATCTGGCTGGCTTGTTACAGTTCAAGATCAGTTTGCTGATCAGCTGGCTGCTTTTTTGGTTATTTAAGAGGTGGCACAGTTTAAAAACCTCAACTGGAGTTTCAGCTCTTTCACTAACTCAATAATCCTGTACACATCATTTAGTCTTCTTTACCTTGGTAATATCTAAGTGTTATCTAATTCTGACATTCTGTGGCTCCTATCTGTATTACAAACACTTCTCAGTATATTAACTACATAATATCTAAAAAATATATGATAGAAAAAAGTTCAGACAAAGAGAAACGCAACTGGTTTTGCTGTTGCTGTTGTTTTTGAGACGGGGTATCTCTCTGTCATCTAGGCTACAGTGCAGTGGCAAGATCAGGGCTCACCACAGCCTCAAACTCTCAGGCTCAAAGAATCCTCTCACCTCAGCCTCCCAAATACTTAGGACTACAGATGTGAGCCACCGCGCCTAGCTAGTTTTAAATTTTATGGAGAGACAGTTGTCGTGCTATGTTGCTCAGGCTTGTCTTGAATTCCCGGCCTTAAGCAATCCGCCTGCCTCAGTCTCCCAAAGTGCTGGGATTACAGGTGTGAGCCACCACACCTTGGCTGAAATTGAACTATGTGTTATAGTCAATGTTTAAGTCTACTGACTTTGAGTTGTTTCTCCTCACTCCAATATCCTTCATTTTCCTGCAATTCTTCAGCACAAATTCCAGCTTTCAAGGAAGAGTTTTCCAACCTCTACAAAAGCAACCATAAATTCCCTTTTCTGATTTCTTACAACAAACTTTATATTACATAATCTATCTCCTTGGTTTTAGGTCATCCTACATTCTTATTTAATGTTTCTAATGAAGTTCATAATCATCTATTTGCTCTGAATCTTTTATTTAGTCACTCACTCAACAAATATTGAGAACCTACAAATGTGCCAGGCAGCAGTGACTTAAGACTAATTGTTTTCTACCCATTTGTAACCCACAAGGTTAGAACACAATGATTATTGAATATATCTGGATATTTATTAATATATGTGTGTCTCTTAAATTAGTTCTGAAAGAGCTTTGAGGCTGAACTGTTTAACAGATAATTACGGGTTGAGTAAAAAACAGCAGAAATGGAAAGATCTCCATGAGCCCTCCCATGAAGAATCCCGTCCTCTCTTCCAGACTCCATCTCCCAAAGCAAACCTGTTCTCCTTAGATGGACTTAAAGACAGGGGTACCATTCAGGCTGGGCATGAATTACAGGACACAATGGAGGATATGGGAGTAAGAACAGGCAAAGGATCCAGATAGGAGAGAAGTATTGAAGCAAGTCATCATTTACACCATCTCAAGAAAATGATCCATTTATCTGACTGTACCAGGCGACCTTCGTTCACATGAAACATAAATTTAACTAAACAATTTGCATTTTCCATCAGCTTCATTAAAACTGGATTGACCTTTTGACCCTTACTTGTGTGGCCACTAAGCACACTGTCATTATTGCTTTTTTTTTTTGGAGACAGAGTTTTGCTCTTGTTGCCTAGGCTGGAGTGCAATGGCGCGATCTCAGCTCACTGCAACCTCTGCCTCTCGGGTTCAAGCGATTCTCCTGCCTCAGCCTCCTGAGTAGCTGGGATTACAGGGATGCGCCACCACGCCTGGCTAATTTTTTTTGTATTTCTAGTAGAGATGAGGTTTCTCCATGTTGGTCAAGCTGGTCTCGAACTCCCGACCTTAGGTGATCTGCCCACCTCGGCCTCCCAAGGTGCTGGGATTACAGGCATGAGCCACCATGCCTGGTCACTGTCATTATTTATAGTCTTATCTCGTATGCAATGATTACACCAGTGTACTTACTGCCTTATATTTCTGAGACATGGGTGGCACTATGACGTCATCACTGTCTGTAGTTTGTGCTTCACTGACTTCAGAACCTTGTTCAGAGGATTCTTTATCTGCTAGAGAAGAGGTTGCAGTTATAGAACTGTTTCAAAGCACTCTAGCCCAAGAAAAGACCCAGCACACACATCTCCAATCCACTGTCTGGTCACTAGTTCCAAGTGTCTAGATTTTGTCTTCACTTACTAAGAATCAAACCCTCTTTTTCAAAGGTACACTTATTCAGAAGCTTGCTAAACATACAGGATTCACTTCTCAAAAAAAGAAAGGGAAAGAAGGAAAAACAGAAAGGAAGGAAGGCAGGAAGGAAGGGTGAGAGTAAGGGAGGAAGAAGGAAGTCCTTTTGTGGGGGTTGAAGAAAATGGCCAAGCTTGAGGTAAAGCAGTGCAACTGGGTGGGGCAGATTGTATTTTCCAAAGATGGCCTCTCTGGCCGGGCGCGGTGGCTCACACCTGTAATCCCAGCACTTCGGGAGGCCGAGGCAGGTGATCACCTGAGGTCAGGAGTTTTAGACCAGCCTGGCCAACATGGCGAAGCCCCATCTCTACTAAAAATGCAAAATTAGCCTGGCTTGGTGGCGCACTCCTGTGGTCCTAGCTACTCAGGGGGCTGAGGCAGGAAAGTTGCTTGAATCCAGGAGGCAGAGGTTGCAGTGAGCCGAGATCGAGCCACTGCACTCCAGCCTGGGCGACAAGAGACTCTGTCTCAAAAAAAAAAAAGATAGCCTCAAATGATCTCTCCCATCCCACATGCTCTCCTCACAATGCAACTGACCTTAACACTGCTCCTATTGAGTGCTGGGGTCTTTGTCCCCTCCCCTTCAACTAAGGTGGATCTTTTGGACTGTCTCAACTGAAAGAGTATGGTAGGAGTGATGCTATGTGACTTCTAAGGCCAGAACACAAAAATGCCATGGACTTGCACCTGGCTCTCTTGGAACTCAGCTACCAACCTGTGAGGAAGCCCAAGCAACTGCTGACAGCCAGGAGCACCTGATCAGCGAATAGGGTGAGCCATCTTGCAAGTTAAACCCATCAGCCCCCTAGCTGAGCCATCTCATGCCACATTGAGAGAGGAGAAATGAGTCTTCTTCATGAGACCTGCCTAACATGCAGAGTAGTGAGCCAAAGAAATGATCATTGTTGTTGTAAGTCACTAAGTTTTGGAGTAGATTGTTACACAGCATTAGATAACTGGACAGCAAGCTGTGCCTCTTCTGTAAAATTTCAAAATCTTGGGTTGTCCGTTTCACTGAGGTCTCAAAGGGAAAAGGTCTGAGGGGCAGCAAAAGCAAAGGCTGCTAAAGGACACAAGGCTTTGTCTACATATGTGGAAATGGCCTTAAAATCAGGCTCTTTTCATTTCTTGACGGCCTTTACCTAATACCCTTAGATCTTTGTCTAAAATATTAATAAGCTTCTTTTTCAACAACTACAGCATCCTGCCTCTGATAGCTCCACTCAGACGTCTGAAACCAGGCAGATTTAGCTTCTTGCGAGTACTAACTGGCGGTTTTGATTTTTTTTTTTTTTTTTTTTTTTTTTTTTGAGATGGAGTATTGCTCTTGTTGCCCAGGCTGAAGTACATGGCATGGTCTCGGCTCACTGCAACTTCTGCCTCCCAGGTTCAAGCAATTCTCCTGCCTCAGCTTCCCAGGTAGATGGGGTTACCAGCACCTGCCACCACACCTGGCTAATTTTTGCATTTTTAGTAGAGGCAGGGTTTCACCATGTTGGCCAGGCTAGTCTCAAACTCCTGACCTCAGGTGATCTGCCCGTCTCTGCCTCCCAAACTGCTGGGATTACAGGTGTAAGCCACTGCGCCTGGCCAGTCTTGATCTTTTGAAATTCATGAAGAACAGCGATATTAAAACAATAACTAACAATTAGGCTTCCACAGAAATAGTCTTCTTTTATTATTTATGACTATAAATAGATGACCATATAGTACATGGGGTTTAGATTACCTTCTGGTCCCATATTTCACTTTCTGCAAGGAGAAAAACCTAGTGGATATAGATTATACTTAATCAACTACCTGAAGAAATGTAAATTGGGAGTATGAAGATAACTGGAACCCTGCATTCAGGTCTGGATACACTGAAGCTATCTAGATACAGTGTTACCATTTATTCTACTATTTAATGATTAATAATATTCCATTGTCTGCAAATCATAAGAATGGAATTGTTCTCTTATAACCAGGATTTCTTGCCAGTCATGTAAATTTGGCTCTGGGAAACTTTGGGCTTGGTTATTCTTGTTAACCTTCCTTACACTGAGTAAACTTTGATGGAAAAATGGGATTATGCAATCAATAGAAAAATTATCCTTCTCATGAGAAAAATCATTTATGCTCTTCCCATTTAAGAAGTTATTCCGAATACATTCAAAAGCATAAAAATTATGCTTTTAGCTCTTCCCATTTAAGTTATGCCAAATACATTCAAAAGCTTAAAAATTATACTTTTAGGCCAGGTGTGGTGGCTCACACCTGTAATCCTAGCACTTTGGGAGGCTGAGGTGGGTGGATCACTTGAGGCCAGGAATTTGAGACCAGCTGGACAACATGATGAAACCTAGTCTCTACTAAAAATACAAATATTAGCCAGGCATGCTGGGGCACACCTGTAGTCCCAGCTACTCTGGAGGCTGAGGCAGGAGACTCACTCGAACCTGGGAGGCAGAGATTGCAGTGAGCTGAGATTGTGCCACTGCACTCCAGCCTGAGCAACAGAGAGAGACTTCATCTCAAAAAAAAAATAATTTTATATATATATATATATACACACACACATATATATAATATACATAAAATACTTCTAGAGATTTAGAAAAAAAGCTTTTTTTAAGTAGTAAAGACTCCCTTTTCACAATATTTTCATATCTGCCTTTATATTTTTCCTCTCATTATTACATTTTTCAAGCACATAGAAAAACCTATGAAATATAAATGTTCAGCTTATTAAATCGTTGTAAAATGAACATCTCTATCACAACTCAGCCAAGAAATAGAACGTTGGTAGCACTCCAGATGCCCAAAGCGTGTCCTTTCCTGGTAACCATCTTCCCCTTCTCCTAGGAGTAACCACTATTCTCACCACTGTCAGAACTAGAGGAAGGCATTTGAGGCACGGACCTTAGGCATAAAATTTGAAGGGGTGCCAAAAACTCAATAATCAAGACAAACACTGACTTGTTTTTTGTTTTTTATATTGAGACAGAGTCTTGCTCTGTTGCCCAGGCTGGACTGTAGTGGTGTAATCTCAGCTCACTGCAACCTCTGCCTCTGGGGTTTAAGCAATTGTCTTGCCTTAGCCTCCCCAGTAGCTGGGATTACAGGCAGATGCCACCACACCCAGCTAATTTTTTGTATTTTTAGTAGAGACCGGGTTTCATCATGTTGGCCAGGCTAGTCTCAAACTCCCGACCTCAGGTGATCTACCCGTCTACGCCTCCCAAAGTGCTGGGATTACAGGTGTGAGCCACTGCGCCCAGCCAACAAACAGTTTTAATGAGAAAATCAAAACTAGGTTGGGTGCGGTGGCTCACACCTGTAATCCCAGCACTTTGGGAGGCCGAGGTGGGCGGATCACCTAAGGTCAGGAGTTCGAGACTAGCCTGACCACCATGGAGTAACCCCATCTCTACTAAAAATACAAAATTAGCAGGGTGTGGTGGTGCATACCTGTAATCCCAGCTACTCGGGAGGCTGAGGCAGGAGAATCGCTTGAACCCAAGAGGCAGAGGTTGTAGTGAGCTGAGATCATGCCATTGCACTCAGTCTAGGAGACAGAATGAGACTCCATCTCAAAAACAAAACAAAACAAAAAAACCCTGGGGCAAAATAACATTTTATAAACACTGAGTAAGTTACTTCTTTAAGAATTCCAGCCTTGGCTAACCCAACCATCACACTTATAACACAAAACTGGGCCTAGCGTCTTACATACTAATTTTCCATGAAAAATTTAGCATTCTGGCCGGGCGCGGTGGCTCAAGCCTGTAATCCCAGCACTTTGGGAGGCCGAGACGGGCGGATCACGAGGTCAGGAGATCGAGACCATCCTGGCTGACACGGTGAAACCCCGTCTCTACTAAAAATACAAAAACTTAGCCGGGCGTGGTGGCGGGCGCCTGTAGTCCCAGCTACTCGGGAGGCTGAGGCAGGAGAATGGCGTGAACCCGGGAGGCGGAGCTTGCAGTGAGCTGAGATCCGGCCACTGCACTCCAGCCTGGGTGACAGAGCGAAACCCCCTCCCCCCAAACAAAAAAAAAAAAAAAAAAAAAGAAAAATTTAGCATTCTAAGATGAAGGGGAAAAGTAAATAACTAGCTTGGCAAAACAATTCAATGATTAAACAGAAAAAAATTGCTTTTTTTTCTTTTTTTTGAGATGGAGTCTCGCTCTGTTGCCCAGGCTGGAGGAGCGCAGTGGTGCAACCTCAGTTCACTGCAACCTCCTCCTCCTGGGTTCAAACAATTCTCCTGCCTCAGCCTCCTGAGTAGTTAGGATTACAGGCACGTGCCACCACACGCAGCTAATTTTTGTATTTTTAGTAGAGACGGGTTTCACCATGTTGGCTGGGCTGCTCTTGAATGCCTGACCTTGTGATCCGCCCACTTCGGCCTCCCAAAGTGCTGGGGAAAAAAATAGATTTTAAAATACAATACCATTTACAGGATGTAGAGGTTCCTTCTGTTTCAGTGCTGAATGGGATAATGTCATTTCCTCTTCCTCTGGCTCATTTTTAAAGCCATCACCTATGGAGCTGTAAGCCTCTGAGAACTTCCACTCAGTATAATTCACCTGCTTCAGAATAAGAACAACAATATTACATAGCTGGTAATATCTTGGTTTGGTTTTCTTTCTTCATTCCTTCCTTCCTGCCTTCTTTTTAAATACTAGCTCTTTTTATTTTTTAAAATTATTATTATTATTATTATTATTATTTTGAGACAGAGTCTCCCTCTGTCACTCAGGCCAGAGTGCAGTGATACCATCTTGGCTCACTGCAACCTCCGCCTTCTGGGTTCAAGCGATTCTCCTGCCTCAGCCTCCCGAGTAGCTGGGATTACAGGAGCTCGTCACCACACCTGACTAATTTTTCTATTTTTAGTAGAGATGGGGTTTCACCATGTTGACCAGGCTGGTCTCGAACTCCTGACCTCACATGATCGGCATGCCTCAGCCTCCCAAAGTGCTAGGATAACAGGCATGAGTCACCATGTCCAGACAATACTAGCTCTTTTTAATTTTTAAAAGTTAATACTTGTTGGCCGGGCATGGTGGCTCACGCCTATAATCACAGCACTTTGGGAGGCCGAGGCAGGCAGATCACCTGAGGTCAGGAGACCAGCCTGGTCAACATGGTGAAACCTCATCTCTACTAAAAATACAAAAATTAGCCAGGTATGGTAGCAGGTGCCTGTAATCCCAGCTACTTGGGAGGCTGAGGCAACCGAATTGTTTGAACCTGGGAGGAGGAGGCTGCAGTGAGCCGAGATCGTGCCATTGCACTCTGGCCTGGGCAACAGAGCGAGTTTCTTTTGAGATGGCGTTTCGCACTTGTTGCCCAGGCCGGAGTGCAATGGCGTGATCTTAGCTCACCACAACTTCCACCTTCCAGGTTCGAGTGATTCTCCTTCCTCAGCCTCCTGAGTAGCTGGGATTACAGGCATGCACCACCACGCCTGGCTAATTTTTGTATTTTTAGTAGAAACAGGGTTTCGCCATGTTGGTCAAGCTGGTCTCAAGCTCCTGACCTCAGGTGATCCACCCGTCTCGGCCTCCCAAAATGCTGGGATTACAGGCCGGAGCCACCATGCCCGGCCGATTATTGCTTATCTTGTGTGCTTCTGCTTCTACCTCTGAGAATAATACATCTGGGGACACTACAACCCACAATTTAGCGCTTCAGAGTTTTTAAGGTCTTACCTCTGGTGTATTTCCATTTAAGACGTTAAGGCTAAGATACTCCATTCTATTCTTCCCTTGAACGCCTATTCTTTTGCCATGTTTTCTTCTTGAGTAGCTCACAACCTGGTGCTCCTTTTCCTTTCTTTCTCCCCCATGAGGAGATTTTCTCCTTGCTTGATACTGACCAGCTTCAATGGGAACCCCAGGAGGTACCATCTGGTCCTGAATAGAAAGATCAGAGACAGCGTTGCAAGATAGTAGTTTAACAACCTAGAAACACAAGAAAGGGATTTAGGAACTAGCATTAGACTTCATTTCTTTCCTCACGGAGTTGAGAAATGCTCTCTCTCTCTCTTTCCACAATAAAACCCAGGCTTTCGGCCGGGCGCGGTGGCTCAAGCCTGTAATCCCAGCACTTTGGGAGGCCGAGACGGGCGGATCACGAGGTCAGGAGATCGAGACCATCCTGGCTAACACAGTGAAACCCCGTCTCTACTAAAAAATACAAAAAAATAGCCGGGCGAGGTGGCGGGCGCCTGTAGTCCCAGCTATAGGGAGGCTGAGGCAGGAGAATGCCGCAAACCCGGGAGGCGGAGCTTGCAGTGAGCTGAGATCCGGCCACTGCACTCCAGCCTGGGCGACAGTGCGAGACTCCCTCTCAAAAAAAAAAAAAAAAAAAAACCCAGGCTTTCGCTCCATCAGTAGTCTCACGGCATTATGAGGGATATATATTAAGTTCACAGGACACATGACATTCATACAGGGAATTTCTTTTTATTTTTTGAGACAGAGTTTCACTCTTATTGCCCAGGCCGGAGTGCAATGGCGTGATCTCGGCTCACCGTAACCTCCACCTCCTGTGTTCAAGTGATTCTCTTGCCTCAGCCTCCTGAGTACCTGGGATTACAGGCATGCCCCACCATGCCCAGCTAATTTTTTGTATTTTTAGAAAAGACAGGGTTTCCCCCTGTTGGTCAGGCTGGTCTTGAACTCCCAACCTCAGGTGATTCGCCTGCTATGGCCTCCCAAAGTGCTGAGATTACAGGCATGAGCACCTACTCCAACTATAATACTGTCTCCTTCAAATCTGCTCCATCGGATTGGCAGAGATCTGCCACCTGTGGAGTCCTGGAGAGTTACCTGGGAAGGAAATGAAGCCTTTTCCTCTTCAGATGAGATCTTTGAACTGTCCTTGGTATCCTTCCCCTTAGTCTGAGCTTCTGGTTTCAGGAAACTCTCAGGGGGTATGTAGGGAAACTTCCAATCCAGTTGCACTTGAATAGACCCGTTGGGTTTCTCTGCAGTGTCAGTGAGGTTAAAATCACCTGAGAGACAAACAGATATTAATAAGACTTGATCACATGAAATAAACAAGTGAGCATTTGTCAGCATCTTATCTATTTCCTTCCTATTTTTAATTTCAACATATTTTATCAGCAATTAATTAACATCCATCAAATAATTACGATGATGATACACTCAGAAGTAAAATCAAATAGCAGAGCAGTTAGAATATTAACCAGGGAAGATGGGTTATCTCTAGGATTCAGGAAGAGATAGTGAAAGGTGTATGAAAAGGAGTACAGCTTGCTTGTCATCAGTCATCCAGCCAATAAACAAGATTGCATTATTATTACTATTATCAAATGCTTACTGTGCCTTTGTTGTTCCAAGAAAACTGTCGTCTCTACCCTCAAGTGGTCCCAAGAAAACTTAAGCAAAATGGCTTTTTCGAAATGCCAGACGTCTGATTTGTAACACTGATTAACAGATGGCTTATACTGCTTCCTCTGTTTGGCAAAGCAGTTGCGTCCAGAAGTGTCAGCCTTTTTTTAAGCAGTTGTATTGACGAGAGAGCTGCACACATTTCCTGGAGCATCCAGAACCTTGTTAAATATGGTTGTTTCTGGCTGCAGCTATTCCCACTTCCTAAGGAGAACATGGATACCCCCGCCTCACTCTCCCAGGACCGTAGTCAAAGAGTCGACCCCTCTTGGTACGCCCCCACAATCCTAGGTATAAAAGTTAGGAAAGACAGTATGGAGCTCAGCTCCACACTGGGAGAAAAAAAAAATCCAAGACATTTGCCTTTGACATGGCCTGGTGTGGAAATCTAATTTGTGTCCAGTGTTTAAAAGAAGTGAGAGAATGATGGGGGAGTGTTAAGGTCTCAGTTTATAATCACGTATTTATCTAGTTATACACTAAGAAACAACAGGCCTTAAGTAAAGGCAGATACTAGACAGCATTACAGAGCTTGAAAAAGTTTGTTCAGCCAGGCACAGTGGCTCATGCCTATAATCCCAGTACTTCGGCAGGCTGAGGTAGGTGGATCACCTGAGGTCGGGAGTTGAAGACCAGCCTGACCAACATGGAGAAATCCCGTCTCTACTAAAAATACAAAAATTAGCCAGGCGTGGTGGCGCATGCCTGTAATCCCAGCTTCTAGCCTGGACAACAAGTGTGAAACTCCATCTTGGGGAAAAAAAAAAAAGTTTATTCAGATACAGAGGTATAGAATTCAGGTTGCTGGCTCTACCCACTCCGGAATGTTGTCTTTGTGACTGAAAAGAAGCAGAAGAAGCCAGTGTTTCCATACAAGTAGTGAGGCTCTAAGTCTTCTGCTCTGTTGCTCTTGACAATATTCTAAATCCTTTCTCTTCAGGTTTTAAGAGAGACTGTTTCAAGCAAGTAATCAAAGAAAAGTAGAATCAGGACAGGGAGACAACACTGGGAAGAGGACGTGAAGATGCAATAACCTCGAACTCCCACCTTTGATAGATTCATTTTTTGCAAGAGGCAGTAAAGGCACTTGGGCTCGGCCAAGATATGAGCCAGGCTCTAAGTCTTCATCATCAAAAACATGTATAGACAGGGCCTCCCGTCTCAGATATTGGTCCAGGTCAGAGGTCACAAGCACCGGGAATCGAGCCTGGTCTCTAAAGTAGGGGTTGTTACTAGCTGGAATGATGGCAGTGTCATGGTCAGAAAAGGTGAAGAAGCGGTACACAGCATATGGACTGGGTTGAGTTCCCAGCCATCGACTCCGGAGGCCACAGCACTTGGTGATTTCAATCTGCAGCTCGTTCTGAGGTTCCCAAGACTCCAATCTGAACTGGAAAGATGTTGGTCATGTGAGGAAAAGGGCAGCTTGAGAGTGTTGTATGTGAAGCCTAGGATCTGTGGTGAGGAAGAGCTATGATCTAGAGAACAGCTATCCCAACTGGATGAGGAAGAAACCTAATGATCTTCACCTGCCTGCAAACTGGCTCTGGCAGTTATTTGAGGGAGATACTAGCACTCACGACTTAACTGAGAGAACAGCACAGAGAAACTGTTCTGTTCACAGCAAGGATGAAGGATGTAGCTAGCTCCAAAGGCATACTTCCATTTCAGACTCAAGCCTGACCAAGGGAATAATCCAGACTAGTTGTGGTGTGACAGTTTTCTCTTTCATTCACATTCAACAAATACTTATTGAGAGTGGAAGACTGAACTGTTTTCATGAGCTGTTTGGCTGAGGCTCCTCTGAGATGCCTCAACACATCCTTTTTCTCACCTCATCTTCCTGGGCCTTCCGGCCTCCAAGCACATTGGTTGACAGGTAGACCTGGGCTTTCTTTCGTTTATTGCATGCCTGTAGGCTGGGTTTTATGGGGAAACGCAGCCTCATCCAGTACTCTAGAACCCCGAACTCTTCTCCACCAGCTCCTGGGCAGCAGAAAGTATGAGAGCAGGGAGAATACAGATGGTGTGGCAAGGATCAAGAACAAAGACAAAGGAAGAAAATAAGAAACCACCAGAAAAGCAACTGTAGGCTTTGGGAAATTCTGCATTGGTGCTTAGGAGCTGCAGGAAGCCAACAGCACTTACCAATCAGTGTGGCCAAGCCATGGACTTTCTCCACAGTCTCTAGCACCCTGTCAAAGCAAATCCATCCTGCAGCAAGAGTGTTGTGTTCACTGGCCACAGCCTGGTGTAGATCAAGCCGGGCTGAAGCCTCTTGAAGGTAGTGTAAGAAAAGGGAATCTGTCTCCATCACATACTGGGAGGTGAAGTCATAGAGGGGCTGTGGCCCCACAGATAATGGGGTACAGTGGGTTTCAAAGTCATAGAAGGAATAGGTGCAGAAAGTGGTAGGTTGGGTATCTCCAGCTTGAGCTAGGGCGGCAGATGTCAGGAAGGCCTGGTGGATGTGCAGTTCAAAAAGATTCTCACCCTGATGCAGCAGAGAAATATCCACTTTATCCTCATCTCCATGGGCTGGCAGTGTTTCCAAACATAATGACAACTGTCGGGTACCATAAGCAACATCTTTGAGCTGTTCTAGAGGGGAAAGAAAACTGCCCATCCATTAAAGAGTAGGGAGTTCTTTCTCAGGGTAGAGGAGGGTGGACAAAAGAAATATAAAACACATGGTGGAAGTCCAAGTTGTGATTATTTCAAGAAACCACGTGATTCAAAAAGAAAAGCAACAGAATGACATCCGGGAGCATTGAATTTTGACAGCCAAATAATCCAATGCCAGCTTTAGGGAGAAGGTACAAAAGGAGGGATTGGAAAGTAGACGCTAAACTTACGAAAACACTGGGGGCACATTTTGTCTTATATATGACATTGTTTTGGCGTACATTGTGGCCCTATGAATTAATTGGTAATTCCATAAGAGAAGTACTAGAAACACAAAAATATGAATATTTCTATAAGTTTGGTATATTGGCCATGGAGATAATAGCAAGTTGAAGACATAGTGTCTATGACATTACATTGAGTACCACCAAGAAATGCTTCTCCTTCTCCAGCCAGGTCAGTCACCAGATCTTTCATTCTGTTCAGAATTTGGTTTCAACATAAGAAGGCAAAAAGTACATTATAAGTTAAAGAGTAATGGAGTAAAAAGTGGGAAAGGAGACTTACTGGAAAGAGGTAGGAAATATTGGCAGTGGGATGTAAAGATAGGTAGACAGTCTAGCAAATCTGGGTATTATCTCCCAAGTCCAACCAATCACAAACTTTGATATATAGCCTGCTTCAAATTGGGGAATATTTGAGTCATCACAGTGTGCTGCTGCTGCTCAAGGTCCTATTTTAAGAGTTAAAGCAGTAGAATAAAATATTCTGGATACATCAGAATGTCTTCATGACACACACACACACACGAATAAGGAGACTATTTTCTTAATTAACAACATTAATATAATTAAATAGAATATACTTAAAATTTTGCATTACATGATGCAGGAGTAATAATCTCAGCATAAAAAGAATTTCTATAAATGAAGAGGATACTGTTAAGAAGTGGGCAAAGGATAGGAATGGTCAATTCTCAAAAGGTATAATACAAATAACTGGTGAACATAGAAAAACTCGTTATCCTTATCAGTGATCAAAGAACTATTAGCTAAAGCAAATAAATCTTCAGACATAGGTAGGAGCAGTGACCTTTTATCAGACTCACCCTGACATGGATAAATTATGGCCCAGAGACACTTATGTGCTTTTATTCTTTTTTTTCTTTTTTCTTTTTGAGACAGAGTTTCACTCTTGTTGCCCAGGCTAGAATGCAATGGCCCAGTCTCGGCTCACTGCAACCTCTGCCTCTCAGGTTCAAGTGATTCTCCTGTCTCAGCCTCCCAAGTAGCTGGGATTACACGTGCCTGCCACCACGCCCAGCAGCTAATTTTTGTATTTTTAGTAGTGATGGGGTTTCACCATGTTGGCCAGGCTGGTCTCGAACTCCTGACCTCAGGCAATCCGCCCGCCTTGTCCTCCCAAAGTGTTGGGATTACAGGCGTGAGCCACTGTGCCCAGCCATGTCCCTTGATTCTATTCCATGCTCACTAAGAAACCTACTTACTGATTTTGCTTCCTGAAAGAGGGCTGCCCTGGACTGTGGTTCCAAATTTCTCATGGCAGCAATGGAATAGCCACTATTGTAAAATAACAGACATTTGGGTTTAAATATCAGCTTCTGGTTAATTTGGTTTCTGTGAGTCACATCTTTCACCACTGGGTATAAAAATAAAGCCAAGCGTCTTGACAAACAAGCCTGAGACCAGGCTCTGGTCAGCAGTGACTACACTAAGTATAGGAGGCACCACAATATGAAACTTGCATTCAGTGTCCAGCCAGCTGCCCTGTCACCGTCGGCATCCTCAAACTGCAACAACAATTTTAGAGACTTTAAAACAGAAATCACTAACAAGAATAACAGGAGATGAGTGATGAAGTTCTATTATCTGACTAAAACTGCTTTGAGGAAACAGTGACTAGGAGAGAGGGACAAGGGAAAGGAGCAAGAGAGAAAGGATGAGAGAGACAGAGCGAGAGAGAGAGATTGTGTGTTACACTACCACCCTGAGAGCCAACAGTGACGTTCATTCTCACAACAGAATTAAGCCCCTGGAAGCAATTGCTGGGCCCTCTTGAAACTCCACAGAGAAATCAGAAAAACATGATGGAGGGAAAGAAGCTGCTAACATGTATTAAAACAACAAAGATGGGCCGGGAGCAGTGGCTCAGGCCTGTAATCCCAGCACTTCGGGAGGCCGAGGCGGGTGGATCACCTGAGGTCAGGAGTTCCAGACCAACCTAGCCAACATGGTGAAACCCCATCTCTACTAAAAATACAAAAAATTAGCCAGGTGTGGTGGCGGACATCTGTCATCCCAGCTACTTGGGAGGCTGAGGCAGGAGAATCACTTGAACCTGGAAGGCGGAGGTTGCAGTGAGCCAAGATCGCACCACTGCACTCCAGCCTGGGCAACAGAGCAAGACTCCATCTCTAAAACAAACAAAAAACAACAAAAATGATAGGATAAAGAATAAGAGGGATGAGTCATATGCTAAGGAGATGAGAGGTGCCCTTCTTGACAAGTACACAGAGTGGAACGCAGGCGTTAGCTGTGGAAGGGCTCCAAAGTGAGGAGAACAAAGGACTAAGACTTGCCAGATGTTGGAAGGTCATGGCTTCTTAAAATACCTTCCAGCTGCTTGATACGGTTATTCTTGAGGTCTAGTAATCGAGTCAATCTCTCCAGCTTTTCTTTGTGATCTCTATTATCATTGGCAGCTTTTGTCATCATTGCCTCCAGTTCCTCCTGAAACAAAATAATGTCTGAACTTTTCTATCTCAGTGGCCTAAAACCAAACAGCATAAAAAATGTGGCACTGGCTAGGTCAAGAAGACTGCTACCCTTAGCTGGGCAGGTTCACCCACTAAAAGAAGGTTTGGTTTCCTTGAAGACCCCTCCAAAACTAGTTGTGCTATCAGTGAGGTAGGGTGGTTCCTAGGACTGGCAAAATTTGAACCCAGAAGCCTTATGCTTGCCATTGGCATGGGCTGGTCCCATCACTAACTTCTAGTGCCAAGGTGCCATGGGCACAAGTGAGTCCTCAAGTTCTTCAAAGGATAGCCATTCTGTGTTTGCTCAGGATAGCACACCACCTGGCATCAGCCCTGGAAACTTAGGTCTTGCTTCATTCCCAGTCCTGTGAGTGGTTCCCACGTCCCTATTATCCATCCCCTTCCTGTACCATCTTTCCTTGCACCTGATAACACACGTTGATTTTGCGCTGCAGAATAAGCATGTCCCTGGTCTTTTCTAGTTCCAATGTGGTCTCTGCATGTGATACTTGCAACTCATTTAGCACCTGGGACAGTTTCTTTTCTTCTTGGTTGTTGGGTTCACTTGGCTGTAGAGGGAAACGCATTGGTAAAAGGGAGTACAAATATGACGGGTAAAGTAATAACGATTCTCCATAAAACAGTTGTTGGTAGTAGTAAAATACTAGCAGCAGAAACTACTCCAAAATGTAAAAGAGGACCTGTATTACTTCACAAGTGCTCTTTCCCCTAGTCCTCATGTTCAGTAGCAGCAGTGAAGGGAGATCATACAGCCACTAACGACTGTTTGCTCTTCCACAGATCTTTTCAAGTCCTCATCTGAAAAAGATTCTAAATTTTATGAGCTTCAAAGAGTGGAAAAAATGGGTGGAGCTCATGAAGTTCTGTACTCTCAGCCTTCTCATAGTTTTCCAAAAAGTGTCCTCAAGCCAGGCATGGTGGCTCACACCTGTAATCCCAGCACTTTGGGAGACTGAGTTGGGTGGATCACCTAAGGTCAGGAGTTCGAGACCAGCCTGGCCAAAAAGGCGAAACCCTGTCTCTACTAAAAATACAAAAAAATTAGCCGGCTGTGGTGGCAAGCACCTGTAATCCCAGCTACCCAGGAGGCTGAGGCAGGATAATTGCTTGAACCTGGGAGGCAAAGACTTCAGTGAGCCAAGATTGTGCCGTTGCACTCCAGCCTGGGAAACGAGCGAAACTCCATCTCAAAAAAAAGTTTAAAAAAAAGTCCTCGCCGGGCGCGGTGGCTCAAGCCTGTAATCCCAGCACTTTGGGAGGCCGAGATGGGCGGATCACGAGGTCAGGAGATCGAGACCATCCTGGCTAACACGGTGAAACCCCGTCTCTACTAAAAAATACAAAAAACTAGCTGGGCGAGGTGGCGGGCGCCTGTAGTCCCAGCTACTCGGGAGGCTGAGGCAGGAGAATGGCGTAAACCCAGGAGGCGGAGCTTGCAGTGAGCTGAGATCTGGCCACTGCACTCCAGCCTGGGCGGCAGAGCGAGACTCTGTCTCAAAAAAAAAAAAAGTCCTCAGTCAGGACAAAATATTATTTAGTTAGTTTTCTAATCTTGTCATCTTTCCTAGGGATATTTGCCAGAGATCTTTCTGCCGAGTGGACTAGTTTGTTAAAAGAGGCTCTTACCTGGATCTGAGTATTCTCTTGGAACACAGCTGGGTGAGTGGCTGCTTCAGATTGGCTGTCAGGAGGTTGGGAAATTGTGGCTGCCTTTTGGAGGAGCTCTACTTCCTGTTTATGCTTCTGAAGTATGTTGGTGACTTCAAGCTTCAGATCCTCATTTTGGGCTGGGGAAAAAATAATCCAGAAATTTGAAACTCTGTAGTTATTTATCACCATGGTCAGAGCTGGATCAAGTGTGAATTGAATCTTCCCACTAAGGTTTAATTAATGTTATAAATTTGAGAAGCAATTCTCTATTATTTCTACAGAGGAGGACTCTAGCTTATTGACTCAGTAAACTGAGGTGATACTACCTGCGCTCCGAAAACAAAAGACACCTGCAGAACAGTAGAGTGGAAAGTGGAACAACAATAACAACACAAAACAGGAAGGGAATCACTTGACTGACTAGGGCAATCCAAACTTTTTGACAGCACCATCGAAACAAGTATCTCACCAACTCCACCCCCACTCCATTCTGACTTCTAGGTCATTAGCTCTCTGTGACACCCATCTTCACACCCACCCTGGCCTGGACGGAGGATGGGCATTTCTGTGTTCCAATGTGTGCGTGTGTTTCTTTTTCTCCTTAGACAGTCTCACTCCATCACTCAGGAGTCAACCTCTCCAGCTTTTCTTTGTGGTGCGATCTTGGCTCCCCGCAACCTCTGCCTCTAGAGTGCAACGATTCTTGTGCCTCAGCCTCCCAAGTAGCTGGTATTACAGGCGCGCGAAACTACAAATGGCTAATTTTCATGTTTTTAGTAGAGATGGAGTTTCACCATGTTGGCTAGGCTGGTCTCAAACTCCTGGCCTCATGTGATCTGCTGACCTCGGCCTCCCAATGTGCTGGGATTACAGGCAGGAGCCACCACACCAGGTTGTGTGTGTTTTTCACAGAAGAAAGGTAATCAGTGAGCAGATCGTTTCATCATCATGCATTAGAGAAGGGATTAAATTAGATTGCCCTGAAGGTCCTTACAAGACTTCACTTGTGCTTCATACATACTAATTGGCATGTGCTCCTAAACTTTATTTTTTTGTGGTTCTTGCCTCTATTTTTCTTGATTTCATATTTCTTTTCCTTCAGTTTCCTATTTGAATACACTAAAACCTGATGAGATATAAATTTGATAAGACTAAATATTCAGGTCCAGGCTAGGAAAAAGTAATAAGATGAAGGTCTTTTTGACAGTATTTTAAAATGTTCCAAATACCTATCTCCTGAGATCCAAGAGTTAAGACGGGGGTGAAATGGCAGTGGTAACCAAGAATAGTAATTTGCTTCTCAATTTCAAGAATTGGGTAGAAAAAAAAAAAAAAGTCTTCCAGTTACCTCTAAAATAATGAGAATGATAAAAGACAGAGAAATTCACTTTCAATACTTTCAGCCAGGTGTAGTGGCTTACACCTGCAATCCCAGCACTCCGGGAGGCTGAGGGGGATGGATCATTTGAGGTCAGTTTGAGACCAGCCTGGCCAACATAGTGAACCCTTGTCTCTACTAAAATATACAAAAAATTAGCTGGGTGTAGTGGTGGGCACCTGTAATCCCAGCAACTTGGGAGGCTGAGGCAGGAGAATCTCTTAAACCTGGGAGGCAGAGGTTGCAGTGAGCCAAGATTGCATCACTGTGCTCCACCCTGGGTGACAGAGCGAGACTCTCTCAGAAAAAACAAACAAACAAAACAAAACAAAATAAAATTTTCAATAAACTGAATGTTTGAAAAACATAACAAATTGAGAACTGGCAGGCCAGGCGCAGTGGCGCACGCCTGTAATCCCAGCACTTTGGGAAGCTGAGGCTGGTGGATTATCTGAGGTCAGAAGTTTACGACCAGCCTGACTAACATGTAAAATCCCATCTCTACTAAATACGAAAAAAAATAGCCAGGCGTGGTGGTGCATGCCTGTAATCCGAGCTACTTGGGAGGCTGAGATAGGAGAATCGCTTGTACCTGGGAGGTGGAGGTTGCAGTGGGCTGAGATTGCGCCATTGTACTTGAGCCTGGGCAACAAGAGCAAAACTCCACCTCAGAAAAAAACAAAAACAAAAGCAAACAAACAAGCAAAAAAACTAGCATCTTCTCAAATGGAAAGACATTATACAGGAAAAAGTATACATGAGAGATAGGTGTCATGCTTTCCTGATTGTAGATCTGATCTATTGCTAGTGTTCTCATTCTAGTTACCTACAACCCACAAAAGAATAGGATCAAGTGAGGGGATTGAAGAAATGATGGCTCAAGTTCTCTTCTCCCACACCAGAGGTAAAGGATGCCACATTTGAGCGAGCTCTTCAAGGTCCAACCTACCTTTCTCCCTGGACAGATCAAGTAAAACTTTTCTCTTCTCCTCCAGCTCAGCATCCAGCTGATCCTGCAGCTGAGAGACTTGCTGCTGCAGCTGTTCTGCTATGAGCTCGTTGCTCCGGTGGGGCTGACTACTGCTGTCCAGCATGCTGACAACAGAAAGCAAGCTCTCAGATGGATACCCCAAGGTGTGTGACATGACGTCTTTATTATCCAGGTTCAGCATCTCCTGGACCTAGTTCCTCATTCATTCCCCTACATGTTTTTTTCTGCCCCTTGCTTTATTCTTAACTGTCATTTACCAACTGCCTTGGAACTTTTGAGTCCTACTAAGTTATTGCTCAGTACCGCTTCTGTTTAGGTCTCAGATATCTCACTTAGCAAACATCCCAAGTCATATCCATTTCTCAAGGAACTTCTCCATCATGATGGCTATCTTTAGTCAGGGAACTATGTACCAAGACATTCCCAGCCCTGCTGGATGAGAAATGAGACAACAAAATCTTCCTTGTTTCATACCCCATGCCTCTATCTACCTTCACCAATGGCTAGAGAATGTTTGTCTTTGACCTAGATTATAAACTACTATGCTGAAGGGCAGGAATTAAACTTTTCAAAAACTGTATCCTCCACCCTATTGCATCAAGCTGTCAGAGCAGACCCATTCTGAGTATAAAATACACATGGCTGGTTCCTTTTTTTTTTTTGAGGCATGGTGGCACACACCAGTGGTCCTGAGCTGTTACCCGGGTTGGACTGCAGGAGTGCAGTCTTGGCTCACTGCAACCTCCACCTCCCAGGTTCAAGCGATTCTCCTGCCTCAGCCTCCTGAGTAGCTGGGATTACGGGCACCCACCACCAGGTCCAGCTAATTTTTGTATTTTTTTTTTTCCTGAAACAGAGTCTTGCTGTGTGGCTCAGGCTGGAGTGCAGTGACGCAATCTGGGCTCACTGCAAGCTCCGTCTCCCGGGTTTACGCCATTCTCCTGCCTCAGCCTCCCGAGTAGCTGGGACTGCAGGCACTTGCCACCATGCCTGGCTAATTTTTTCTGTATTTTTAGTAGAGATGGGATTTTACCATGTTAGCCAGGATGGTCTCGATCTCCTGACCTTGTGATCCACCCGCCTTGGCCTCCCAAAGTGCTGGGATTACAGACTTGAGCCACCGTGCCCGGCCTAATTTTTGTATTTTTAATAGAGGGGACTTCACAATGCTTGCTGTGCTGGTCTTGAACTCCTGACCTCAGGTGATCCACCTGCCTCGGCCTCCCAAAGTGCAGCGATTATAGGTGTGAGCCACCACGCCCAGCCACATGGCTAGTTCTTGATCATTCATACAAATGAAATGACACGAATAATCAATTATTTCTTTTTATGTTTTATTTTGTATTTATCAATTTAATAAATGTGGTTTAAAAATAATTTATCGGGCTGGGCGCAGTGGCTCATGCCTGTAATCCCAGCACTTTGCAAGGCCAAGGAGAGTGGATCACGAGGTCAGGAGTTCGAGACCAGCCTGGCCAACACAGTGAAATGCCGTCTCTACTAAAAATACAAAAAGTAGCGGGTGTGGTGGCAGGTGCCTGTAATCCTAGCTACTTGGGAGGCTGAGGCTGGAGAATCGCTTGGACCCAGGAGGCAGAGGTTGCAGTGAACCGAGATTATGCCACTGCACACCAGCCCAGGTAACAGTGCGAGACTCCATCTCAAAAAATAAATAAATAACTCACCGGCCAGGCCGGGTGGTTCCCACCTGTAATCCCAGCACTTTGGGAGGCCAAGGTAGGCAGATTATCTGAGGTCAGGGGTTCAAGGCCAGCCTGGCCAACATGGTGAAACCCTATCTCCATTAAAAATACAAAAACTGGCTGGGCACGGTGGCTCACACCTGTAATCCCAGTGCTTTGGGAGGCCGAAGTGGGTGGATCTTGAGGTCAGGAGTTGGAGACAGCCTGGCCAACATGGTGAAACCCTGTCTCTACTAAAAATACAAAAAATTAGCCAGGTGTGGTGGCAGGCACCTGTAATTCCAGCTACTTGGGAGGCTGAGGCAGAATAATCGCTTAAACCCAGGAGGCAGGCGTCGCGGTGAGCTGAGACTGTGCCACTGCACTCCAGCCTGGGCAACAGAGTGAGACTTCATCTCAAAAAAAAAAAAAACACCACAAAAATTAGCCAGGCGTGGTGGCACACACCAGTGGCCCCAGCTACTTGTGAGGCTGAGGAAGGAGAATTGCTTGAACCTAGGAGGCAGAGGTTGCAGTGAGCCGAGATCACGCCACTGCACTCCACCCTGGGCAACAGAGTGAGACTCTGCCTCAAAAAAAAAAAAAAATAATAATAATAATAACTTACTTAGGCAAGTATTAACATTTCTTGGCATTTCCTGACCATTACCATGTAAAGACTCAAGAAAATAGCATTTTGAGTGATGAAGGAGAGAGGCAAATAGTAATGTCTATCACAGAGTAATGTCTATCAAAGTGGATACTCCCCACACTGCTTTATTTCACTGAGATGAAGAACATCAGTTGTTCCCAGGTGCTCCCATAAGACCTCCTCAATCTACCCCCTGCTGCCTTTTACTAGATCAAAAGGTACTTTTAAGCTGTTTTTTTTTTTTTTTTGAGACGGAGTCTTGCTGTGTCGCCCAGGCTGGAGTGCAGTGGCCCAATCTCGGCTCACTGCAAGTTCCGCCTCCCCGGTTCACGTCATTCTCCTGCCTCAGCTTCCCGAGCAGCTGGGACTACAGGTGCATGCTGCCACACCTGGCTAATTTTTTGTATTTTTAGTAGAGACAGGGTTTCACCATGTTAGCCAGGATGGTCTCGATCTCCTGACCTTGTGATCTGCCGGCCTCGGCCTCCCAAAGTGCTGGGATTATAGGCATGAGTCACCGAACCCAGCCTGGTACTTTTAAGTTTTCAAAACTTTTTTTCTTTTACTTACAGGTTGTTTTTTTGTTTGAGAGTCTCACTTTCTCACTGCACTGCACTGCACATAGCTCAATACAGCCTTGACCTCCTGGGCTCAAGCGATCCTCCTGCCTCAGTCTTCTGAGTATCTGGGAATACAGATGCACCCGACCATGCCCAGCTAATTTTTTTTTTTTTTTTTTTTTTTTGAGACAGAGTCTTGTTCTGTTGCCCAGGCTGGAGTGCAGTGGCACAATCTCGGCTCACTGCAACCTCCACCTCCCAGGTCCAAGCAGTCACCCTGCCTCAGCCTCCCAAGTATCTGGCATTACAGGTGCCTGCCACTACGCCCAGCTAATTTTTTGTATTTTTAGTGCAGACAGTGTTTTGCCATGTTGCTCAGGCTGGTCTCGAACTCCTATGCTCAGGCCATCTGCCCACCTTGGCCTCCCAAAGTGATAGGAGTACAGGCGTGAGCCACTGTGCCCAGCTGCCCAGCTAATTTTTCTTTTTTTTGAGATGGAGTTTTGCTCTTGTTGCCCAGGTTGGAGTTCAATGGCCTGATCTCGGCTCACCGCAACCTCTGCCTCCTGGGTTCAAGTGATTCTCTGTGCCCGGCCGGCTAATTTTCAAAATAATTTGTGGAGACGGGGTTTTGCCATGTTGCACAGGCTGGTCGTGAACCCCTGAGCTCCAGAGATCCTCCTGCCTCAGCCTCCCAAAGTGCTGGGATTACAGGAATGAGCCACCATGCCAGGCCACTTCCAGTTATTTTTAATTATAAAATTAATGCATGAATACATATTCATTGTGAAAAATTAGAATAATATATCAGCATATAGAATAGGCCGGGGTGGTGGCTCACGCCTGTAATCCCAACGCTTTGGAAGGCCGAGGCAAGCAGATCACTTGAGCCCAGGAGTTTGAGACCAGCCTGGGCAATCTGGCAAAACCCCGTCTCTGCACAATATAGAAACTATTAGCCAGGTGTGGCAGCGTGTGCCTGTGGTCTCAGCTACTCAGGAGGCTGAGGTGGGAAAATCACTTGAGCCTGGGAGTTCAAGACCAGCCTGGGCAACATGGCAAAACACCATCTCTACAAAAAATACAAAAATTAACCAGGCATGGTGGTGTGCACCTGTGGTCCCAGCTCCTTGGGAGGCTGAGGTGGGAAGATTGCTTAAGTCTGAGAGGTGGTGATCACAGTGAGCTGACACCACTGCACTCCAGCCTAGGTAACAGAGTGAAACCCCATCTCAAAAAAAAAAAAAAAAGAATAAAAGTGAAGGTGAAGGTGCCCTTGCTTTCTTTGAATCCTCTTATCTCATTAAAGGTTTGTGGAAACACACAGATACATAACATAAACCATGTCAGAGTTAACATATTCATTTTCAGCTTGCTTTTTCTTTTAACAATATATCTATCTCTCTTTTTTTTTTTTTTTGAGATGGAGTCTCGCTCTGTCGGCCAGGCTGGAGTCCAGTGGCGCAATCTCAGCTCACTACAACCTCCGCCTCCCGGGTTCAAGCGATTCTCCTGCCTCAGTCATCTGAGCAGCTGGGATTACAGGTGCGCGCCACCACGCCCAGCTAATTTTTGTATTTTCAGTAGAGACGGGGCTTTGTCATGTTGGTCAGGCTGGTCTTGAACTCCTGACCTCGTGATCCGGCCGCCTTGGCCTCCCAAAGTGCTAGGATTACAGGCATGAGCCACCGCGCCCAGCCATCTATCTCATTTTTAACAGCTGCATAGCACTTCATTGTGAGGAAGCAACATGCTTTATGTAATCAATCTCTTATCAGCAATTTCCTTTTTGTTTGTTTATTTATTTTTGTTTGTTTGCTATTACTAACAGGGCAGTAATTAATATTCCTTTTTTTTTTTTCCTTTTTGGGGAGAACAGGGTCTCACTATATTGCCCAGACAGGTCTCGAACTACTAGGCTCAAGTTATTCTCCCACCTCTGCATCCTTAAGTGCTAGGATTACTGGTGTGAGCTGCTGTACCCAGCAACATTCTTATTATATATATATATATATTTGCACATACACAAGAGAATTTTTTCATTTTGATTCCCCACTGCCTCCCCAAAAAATTAGGGGGCCAGACATGGTGGCTCATGCCTGTAATCCCAGCATTTTGGGAGGCTGATGCAGGCAGATAACTTGAGCCCAGGAGTTTGAGACCAGCCTGGGCAACCTGAAAAAACCCTGTCTCTACAAAAAATAGAAAAAAAAATTAGCCAGGTGTGGCAGCGCACACCTGTAGTCCCAGCTACTGGGGAGGCTGAGGTGAGAGGATTGCTTGAGCCTGGGAGACTGGGGCTGCAGTAAGCCTAGAATGCCACTGTATTCCAGCCTGGACAACAGAGAGAGATTATGTCTCAAAAAAAGAAAAAGGAATTGCCGGTTTAAAAAAAAGAAAAAGGAAGAAGAGGCAGGAGAATTGCTTGAACCCGGAAGGCAGAGGTTGCAGTGAGCCAAGATCGCACCACTGCACTCCGGCCTGGGTAGCAGAGCGAGACTCCATCTCAAAAAGAAAAAAAGGAAAGAAAAAAGATATGCACATTTAACATTTTAATAGTGTTAAATTCCCTTCCAAAAGGCTGCCAATGTATATTCTCATTAACAATATTGAGTACCAATTTCCCCATATATTTATTAATGCTAGGTATTAGGAATGAACTTTCTATAACGTCTTTCATAGTAACAATGCTCTGGGACCCAAATGTGGTACTCACTTTTCTAAGAGTTTGTCATAATTGTCATTCAGCAATTTTCGTTCTTTTTCCAAATCTTCAACTCTCTCCTGAAACTAAGAGTGATAGTAGTCCTTGAGATAAAATTTAAAAATCTATTCCCCCGCACAGGATTTCCCTTTTCCATGGCAGGGAGGGGTGTGGGTGAGAGCCTTTCTATCGCCATCTCCAGTGTCTATGAGAAGCCATTCAACTAGAAAGACTTGAACCAATTGAAGGTTGGCTAGAAACTTTCATTGGAATTAATGAGGATTTTCCAAAATAAATCTTCATTGTCTCTGGGTTTCTACTGTTAGGGAAGCAGCAAAACATTATGAAAGAGCAAGGACTTTGGAAAACAGACATAAGTATAAATCCGAGCTTTCCCCCTAATGGTGTAATCTTAAACAAATGATTTAACCACTTGGAGCTTCGTTTTTGTCCTTTGAAAGAATGCAATACTCATATTGTTGCTAAGATACACATTCTAACATCCCTGAAGTTGAAATGTAGATGGTATCTTTCAACTATTATTATTTACCTCCTTCAGAGTCATCTGCAAGATAGACACATCTTCCAGTTGGCTCTTCAAGCTCATAGCCTTCTTGCTTTCTTCCTTCAGCTCTGCCCTGAGCTCATTCACTTGGTTGAGGAGGGCCTCATGGGCTGCACTCAGGATTCCCTGATTCTGGGGCAAAAGGAAAGTACCTCTAGGAATGGTCATATCACTCAGCACGAGTGGTCTCCAGACACCAGCAACCCTAGCATTCTCTAATAGATGTCACAAAGAATGACTATGATTAATAGCGTATTAACTTTGTACTGTTAGTTTACCCTGTTTTTCACCCTAGCATTTCTCTGGAAGTATAATTTCCCTGGTAGGTAGACAATAGAATTGTCCATTCTGGGCAATTTTAGTTCATCATTTGAGCCTTAATTTTCTTTTCTTGTATTTAGTTATTTATTTATTTATTGAGACAGTCTCGCTCTGTTGCCCAGGCTGGAGTGCAATGGTGCTTGGCCTACTGCAACCTCTGCCTACCGGGTTCAAGCAATTCTCCTGCCTCAGCCTGCTGAGTAGCTGGGATTACAGGCATGAGCCACCACGTCCGGCTAATTTTTGTATTTTTAATAGAGATGGGGTTTCTCCATGTTGGCCAGGCTGGTCTCGAACTCCTGACCTCAGGTCATCCACCTGCCTCGGCCTCCCAGTGTGCTAGGATTACAGGTGTGAGCCACCGTGCCTGGCCCCTGAGCCTGAATTTTCTCAAGGTTCAAATTAATCCCTAGTTCTAAATTAGTTGCCACCTTCCAAAGCTGCCTTCACTTTCTAAGCTATTTGACTGCTTTTTTATGATGATTTATTTCTCCGTTTCTACCTAGAAAAGTGACATGTTAACTCTAGAAGTTCTCCGTGTGTTTCTGGTGGACTCCTCTGGTGAGGCACAGCTGGGTGGTCTCGTTTGGAACTCTGTCTTAGTGATTCTTAAGCACAGACATTCACCCAGCTTCACATGCAGCCCACTCACAGTGGTGAATAAGGCCAAATATTTAAGACCATCTGAGAACACCAGCAACAACTTTGTTTATATCTCATCACTTCACACATGCTTGAAGAATACTCAAGTTTTCAGCAAATACTATAATTTGCTTCAGCAATAGGCTTAAAAATATCATGCCGGCCGGGCGCGGTGGCTCAAGCCTGTAATCCCAGCACTTTGGGAGGCCGAGGCGGGTGGATCACGAGGTCAGGAGATCGAGACTATCCTGGCTAACATGGTGAAACCCCGTCTCTACTAAAAATACAAAAAACTAGCCGGGCGTGGTGGCGGGCGCCTGTAGTCCCAGCTACTCGGAGGCTGAGGCAGGAGAATGGCGTGAACCCGGGAGGCGGAGCTTGCAGTGAGCCGAGATCAGGCCACTGCACTCCAGCCTGGGAGCACAGCGAGACTCCGTCTCAAACAAACAAAAAAAAAATATATCATGCCAAATATTTCTCAACTCCAATCTCATATTTCAACTTTTATGAAAACAGTGCAATAAGTATCTTTTGATAATAGTATCATTTTTAACAGAAACTATATGACATAATAACATTGATTTAGTTAGCTAAATTCTGGTGTTATGTTACTTGGAGATGAACATAGATTTCTTTTTTTTTTTTTTTTTTTTGAGACGGAGTCTCGCTCTGTCGCCCAGGCTGGAGTGCAGTGGCGCGATCTCGGCTCACTGCAAGCTCCGCCTCCCGGGCTTACGCCATTCTCCTGCCTCAGCCTCCCAAGTAGCTGGGACCACAGGCGCCCGCCACCTCGCCCGGCTAGTTTTTTGTATTTTTTAGTAGAGACGGGGTTTCACCGTGTTCGCCAGGATGGTCTCAATCTCCTGACCTCGTGATCCGCCCGTCTCGGCCTCCCAAAGTGCTGGGATTACAGGCTTGAGCCACCGCGCCCGGCCGAACATAGATTTCTTTGAGTTTGATTATTCTGGTTACAAAGAAACGGAGACTCAGTTCTCGTTAAGTACCTTCTGGAGCAAGGTTTCGTATGCCTGGAAGAAAGAAATTATTATTTTATTAATTTATCAATTTCACGATATATTTATCACTGTAATATAAATGCTTAACGTTTTTAAAGACATTATAAAAATCCCACAAAACAAGTCAATTTGTGTACTTGTTTACTAATTGTTGCTATTTTTCCCCTGCCCTAGCTGGCCAAGTAGTATGTGACTGCAATCTTTCACACCATTTCTCAAAAAATAATGAAGGGTCATTTATTCACATTTGCATTGTACTTAGCGGATTATCCAAGAAAAATGTTTAATCTTAAGCTAGGTACTATTACTTAGCGTGCTTCAGAAAGATCTCCTCAGTTTTAGAAAAAAAAATAATGATCATAACAACAGGTATAATTAGTTGAGTAGTTGTTATGTGTTATATGTTACTATGTGTTTCATTACCTGCTACATGATGATCATTATAATCATTTCACATATATTATCTCATTTAATCTCTGTAGCAAATATGAGAGGTAAGTTTTTGTTTTTGTTTTTGAGACAGTCTCACTCTGTCACCCAGGCTGGAGTGCTGTGGCACAATCTCGGCTCACTGCAACCTCCGCCTCCCAGGTTCAAGCAATTCTCCTGCCTCTGCCTCCCAAGTAGCTGAGATTACAGGTACCCCCACCACACCCAGCTAATTTTTGTATTTTAGTAGAGACTAAAATACCATGTTGGCCAGGCTGGTCTCAAACTCCTGACCTCAGATGATCCACCTGCCTCGGCCTCCCAATCTTTTTTTTTTTTTTTTTAAGTCCAAGTAATCTTTTTGAGAGAAAAAAGAAATTGATCGTATCAACTTGCTTAAAACCCTTTCACACAGCTCTCTGCTGTCTGTAGCATAAAGTCTAAATTCCTAGCATGTTCTGTCTTTAATGACAACAAGAAAAAAATTCTTAGTGTGTTCTCCATGACCAGGTTCCTGATGTTTCTCACCTCTGCTCTCACGGAAAGCCCCTCCTTCTCTTGCACACTTATTAACACATGCTAATCTTTTAATATTTCAGTATTTAACTCACAAATCTATTCCTTTATCAATCCTTTTCTTTTTTCTTTTTTTGAGACAAAGTCTCACGCTGTCACCCAGGCTGGAGTGCGGTATGAGGATCTCGGCTCACTGCAACCTCTGCCTCCTGGGCTCGAGCACTCAAGCAATCCTCCTGCCTTAGCCTCCAGAGTAGCTAGGACACAGGCACACATCACGATTCCTGGCTAATTTTTGTATTTTCAGTAGAGATGAGGTTTCGCCATGTTTTCTGGGCTGGTCTCGAATTCCTGGGCTCAAGTTATCCTCCCTCCTTGACCTCCCAAAGTGCTGGGTTTACAGGCTCGAGCCACGGCACCCAGCCATTAATCCTCTTCTGATCTGGCACTGTTATAGGAGTTATTAAAAATAATTTTAGGCAGATAGAGAGAAAAAGGGGTCCTTGGAAAGTTTTCACGTCCTTTAAAGCAGCTCCAGAAACGTTTTTTGTCTAGCAGGAAAGCCCCGGCTCTTACAGCCGGGCAGGCAACCTTTGATATGCAAATGTAGGTCTTTAGAAACTGGGTCCACCCAAACATGGCGATTCCCGCCCTCGTCTTCCTGCCCTTGCCCCAACATGTACCTGGCAACATGGCCACCCCCACCAATCCCCACGTGTGTATAACATCATGGCGCCCTGGATTTGCATACTTTTAAGGCTGGGGTAGGAGGGCCAGTTTTTTCCACAGGCTACATGAGTGACATGCCTGGTCAAACCAATCCCGGAGCCCTATGCAAATCAGACACCACCTCCTCCTGCCTACTTATATAAGCAGCCACTTTTCCCCTGCATATGGGTCTCCTCTTTCGGCTTTGCAGTATTCCTCCCTCTGTGTCTGTAGAGGGGAGCTTCTTCCGTCTTTGTTCTCCCTTCTTTCTTGCCTATTAAACTCTCCGCTCCTTAAAGCCGCTCCACATGTGTCCCTGTCGTTTTATCTAATTCACGTGAGACAAGAGCCCTGGTGTTCCTCCACTCATTAAAGCCATATCAGCACCTCACCCACTGGTGAGTCTGACTACTCTCTCTTTTGTGTCCTGCCCATACTCTGCATACGGATAGTTGAATTTGTTTACTTGTTCTCTCACTCCTATAAACGCCTTGAAGGCAGATGTTATCTTATTTATCTTTGTAATCTCTGTATCCGTGTGCTTTGCAATTCCAGGTACTGGATAGATATTTGTTCAATAAAAGGATGGTGCTGACGTTACTTTGACCCTTGATACTCTATTTCCACCAATCAGATATTAGTTTCTAATGTGTGATAATGCTAAATGTACTTACCCTGAGGGCAGTCGTCAGGCTTAGAAAATATAATGACGGTAAATATCCGGGACAGAGTGCAGCTCACACAGAAAGTGCTAAAAGGCTAGTTTCCTTCCCTTCCCCTGTGCTTTTGGCTTCCTAATTTAATCACATTCTGGTTTGTGGTCTTTGTAGGGGACCTTAACCCTTACACAAGTTAACTCCACTCTATTTCACCTTAGCAGGCAGAGCTTGAGCCTTCCTCTTAATAGAGAAATAATGGGAAATACTGGGAAAAGAATATACTCCGAGCTGTAAGGCTTGGATTTGAATACCACTTATAAATTGTGTGACCTTAGACAAGTAACTTAGTCTTTATGAATTGTGGCTTCCCATATGTAAAATGGAGAAAATAATATGAATCTCTTATTTGGGGTTCCCCCCACCAAGAAAGCACAGCTCATGATGGCAACTCACCTCTTGAACTTCTGTTAATTGTGCTTTTGTCATAACCAATGAGGCATTTCTTTCATGTAAGAGCTTCTTAAGTCGAATCAGCTCTACCTTCTCTTTAATGGAAGCTCTGCAGAGAAAGGTGCTAAATTATTCTGTCTGAACATGGACAGAATTAAAGACATTTTCTCCTTGACTGTGCCCCAATAAGAATACCTCCCTCTTGTCTCTTGCCTTCCCCCTTCTCCATATTAGAACAGAAGTATGTGTATGTACACTCTAGTAAATAATGTCCTTTCTCCCGTTTCTCATCACGCCAGCCAAGATTTGATAGCGATCACTAACCTTAAGCTTATGTTCTGAGAAAAGATAATAACTACTTTTTAAAATGATGGTGTTCATAATTTCCCATAAACCTTGCAATGTCAAGCTAGGTCTCAGCCTTGTTTCCTTAGAGAAGCTAGTGAGGTTTGAACATGCTAGAAAACTTAAAAAGAAGATTATGAACCAGGCACTGTGGCTCACGCCTATAATCCCAGCACTTTGGGAGGCTGAGGCGGGCAGATGGCCTGAGGTCGGGAGTTGGAGACCAGCCTGGGCAACATGGCAAAACCTCGTCTTTACTAAAAATACAAAAATCAGACGGGTGTGGTGGCAAAAGCCTGTAATCCCAACTACTATGAACGCTGGGCAAGAGAATCGCTTGAACTCCGGGAGGCTGAGGTTGCAGTGAGCCGAAATCACGTCACTGCACTCCAGCTTGGGCAACAGAGTGAGACTCTGTCTCAAAAAATAACAGTAGTGGCCGAGTGCGGTGGCTCAGGCCTGTAATCCCAACACTTTGGGAAGTTGAGGCAGGCAGATCACGAGGTCAAGAGATTGAGACCATCCTGGCCAACATGATGAGACCCCATCTCTACTAAAAATACAAAAATTAGTTGAGCGTGGGGGGTGTGCACCTGTAGTCTCAGCTACTCAGGAGGCTGAGGCAGGAGAATCGCTTGAACCTGGGAGGAGGAGGTTGCAGTGAGTTGAGATTGCACCACTGCACTCCATCCAGCCTGGCGACAACAGAGAGAGACTCTGTCTCAAAAAATAATGATAATAATAATAATAGTAAAATACACCCGGCACAGTGGCTCACGCTTATAATCCCAGCACTTTGGAAGGCTGAGGCGGGTGGATCACGAGGTCAAGAGATTGAGACCATCCTGGCCAACGTGGTGAAACCCCGTCTCTACTAAAAATACAAAAATTAGCTGGGCATGGTGGCGCACACCTGTAGTCCCAGCTACTTGGGAGGCTGAGGCAGGAGAATCACCTGAACCTGGCAGGTGGAGGTTGCAGTGAGCTGAGTTTGCACCACTGCACTCCAGCCTGGGTGACAGAGTGAGTCTCTGTTTCGGAAAAGAAAAAAATAATAAAATAAAATAATAGAAGATTAGGCCGGGAGCAGTGAATCACGCCTGTAATCCCAGCACTTTGGGAGGCCAAGGCAGGCGGATCACCTGAGGTCAGGAGTTTGAGACCAGCCTGGCCAACATGGTGAAACCCTGTCTCTACTAAAAATATAAAAATTAGGCCGGGCGCGGTGGCTCAAGCCTGTAATCCCAGCACTTTGGGAGGCCAAGACGGGCAGATCATGAGGTCACAAGATCAAGACCATCCTGGCTAGCAAGGTGAAACCCCGTCTCTACTAAAAAATACCAAAAAAGGCCGGGCGCGGTGGCTCAAGCCTGTAATCCCAGCACTTTGGGAGGCCGAGGCGGGTGGATCATGAGGTCAGGAGATCGAGACCATCCTGGTTAACATGGTGAAACCCCGTCTCTACTAAAAATACAAAAAACTAGCCGGGCGTGGTGGCGGGCGCCTGTAGTCCCAGCTACTCGGAGGCTGAGGCAGGAGAATGGC
>NC_037675.1:22507232-22558697 GCF_003255815.1 Theropithecus gelada | reverse complement strand
AAAAAAAAAAAAACTAGCCGGGCGAGGTGGTGGGCGCCGGTAGTCCCAGCTACTCGGGAGGCTGAGGCAGGGGAATGGCGTGAACCCGGGAGGTGGAGCTTGCAGTGAGCTGAGAGGCGGCCACTGCACTCCAGCCTGGGCGACAGAGCGAGACTCTGTCTCAAAAAAAAAAAAATTAGCCAGGCATGGTGGTGGATGCCTGTAATCCTAGCTACTCAGAAGGCTGAGGCAGGAGAATATGCTTGAACCCGGGAGACAGGTTGCCATGAGCTGACAAGGTGCCACTACACTTCAGCCTGGGCAACAAAGTGAGACTCTGTCTCAAAAAAAAAAAAAAAAAAAGAAGAAGAAGACTATTATTCCTGAACCTAGGAGCTCACGTTTTCTTTATTGTTTGAAAGATTGAAAGAGACACTGGGGAGGATTTGGGTTCACTCCACTCTATCTCATTGAGTCCCTGTCTAGCTGCTTATTAGAATAACCTGGAACGATCTTAAAATTATACTGCCTGAATTCTACCCCCAAATAATTGAAAGGGAATCTCAGAGATGGGGCCCAGGAATCTATTATTTATTTATTTATTTTTTGAGACGGAGTCTTGCTCTGTTGCCCAGGCTGGAGTGCAGTAGCGTGATCTTGGCCCACCGCAACCCCTGCCTCCCGGGTTCAAGCTATTCTCCTGCCTCAGCCTCCTGAGTAGCTGGAATTACAGGCATGAGTCACCACACCCGGCTAATTTTTGTATTTTCAGTAGAGATGGGGATTCATCATGTTGGCCAGGCTGTTCTCGATCTCCTGACGACAAATGATACACCCACCTTGGCCTCCCAAAGTACTGGGATTACAGGCGTAAGCCACCACACCGGGCCTGGATCTGTGGTTTTAAAATGTCTCCAGGTTGAAAACTTATATCCATACAAAAAACTACACATAATGTTAATAGCAGCTTTATTCATAATTGCCAAAACTTGGAAGCAACTAAGACATCCTTCAGTAGCTGAATGGATAAATAAACTGGTACATATAGACAATTGAATGTTATTTGGTGTTTTGAAAAAATGAGCTTTCAAACCATTAAAAGACATGGAGGAAACTTAAATGCATGTTACTAAGTGAAAGAAGCCAATCTGAAAAGGCCACATACTATATAATCCCAACTATATGACGTTCTAGAAGAGGCAAAAGTAGAGACAGTAAAAAGATCAGTGGTTGCCAGGGCTGGAGGTAAAAGACATGACTAGGTGGAACACAGAGGATTTTTATGGCAGTGAGGCTATTCTGTATGATGCTATAATGATGGATACATGTCCTTATACATTTGTCAAAACCCATGGAATGTACACCACCAAGAGTGAACCCTAATGTAAACTATTAAATGACGGTCAATGTAATGATATGTCAATGTAGTTTCACTGATTGTAACAAATGCACCACTCTGGTATGGGTTGTTGACAGTTGGGGAAGCTGTGTGCGTATGGAGGCAGTGGGTATACAGGGACTCTATTTCCTGCTTAATTTTGCTATAAAACTAAAACTTGTCTGAAAAATATATTTTTAAAAAAGTTATCCAGGACTTGATGCACAGAGAGGGCTAAGAATCCCTATCTGGTGATGAGGATGAAGTAGTTTTCCTTCTATATAGTGAAGCAGCAAATATCCTATTATACATAAACATCCCCTTTAGGTTAATCCCTCCCTCCTTCCCTCCCTCCCTTCCTTCTTTCCTTCCTTCCTCTCTCTCTCTTACTTTCTTTCCTCCCTCCCTCCCTCTCTCTCTCTTTCTTTCTTTCTCCTCTCCCTCCCCTCCCCTCCCACCCCCTCCTCTCCCTTCTTTCTTTTCTATCTTTCTTTCTTTTTTTTTTTTTGACAGAGTTTTGTTCTTGTTGCCCAGGCTGGAGTGCAACGGTGCAATCTCGGCTCACTGCAATCTCGGCCTCCCAGGTTCAAGGGATTTTCCTGCCTCAGCCTCCTGAGTTGCTGGGATTACAGGTGCTGGCCACCACACCCCCTAATTTTTTTTGTATTTTTAGTAGAGATGGGGTTTCACCATGTTGGCCAGGCTGGTCTTGAACTCTCGATCTCAGGTGATCCACCTGCCTTGTTCTCCCAAAGTGCTAGGATTACAGGCATGAGCCACTGCGCCCAGCAGGTTAATTCATTTCTTTTCTGTTCTTTTTTTTTTTTTTTTTTTTTTTTTTTGAGACCAAGTTTTGTTCTTGTCGCCTAGGCGTGCAATGGCATGATCTCGGCTCACTGCAACCTCCGCCTCCTGGGTTCAAGTGATTCTCCTGCCTCAGCCTCCCTAGTAGCTGGGATTTACAGGTGCCTGCCACCATGCCTGGCTAATTTTTGTATTTTTAGTAGAGACAGGGTTTCCCCATGTTGGCAAAGCTGGTCTCGAACACCTGACCTCAAGTGATCTGCCTGCCTTGGCCTCCCAAAGTGCTGGGATTACAGGGGTGATCCACTGTGCCCGCAGGTTAATCCATTTCTTAACCTACGAGGGACTCCATGTCTACTACTCAGATTGAATTTAATCCCAAACACTCTGTTTTCCTCTGAGATGGAGGAAAGGTGTAAATAAGCTTTTTCAGTTCATTCTGGTTTGAGGCATGGAGTGCCACACTCTTACCGAAGCTCTGCAGCCTTCTGAGCACACTCCAATGAGCTTCTCTGTTCAAAATTTTCATCTTTAGGCCACATTTTCTCAGGAGACTTGGGTGGCTCTTCCACTTGCATGGTATTGCTGGCCATGGTGTGGGCACTGTTAGGCATGCATAAACCAATGGGTTTAGCCATACTTACGACATTGCTGAAAGAAATTATACTGTTAGAACCAGAAATACTAAATACAAAAAGGATACTTCGAAACTGTTGTTATAGGAGTTTAGAACTGGGTTCTCACACATACAAAAAGAAGTTAAATGAGTCAGTAATCTTGGTACATGTCAAGGAAAATCTTGTAGAATACAGCTTTCAAATGTCAAACAAAGACACAAAGGAATTATGGGCCAGGCGTGGTGGCTCACACCTGTAATCCCAGCACTTTGGGAGGCCAAGGTGAGCGGATCACAAGGTCAGGAGTTGGAGACCAGCCTGGCCAACATAGTGAAACCCTGTCTCTACTAAAAATACAAAAATTTTTTATAGTAGTCCCAGCTACTCGGGAGGCTGAGGCAGGAGAATCGCTTGAACCCGGGAGGCAGGGGTTGCTGTGAACCAAGATCACGCTACTGCACTCCAGCCTGGGCAACAGAGCAAGACTCCGTCTCAAAAAAAAAAAAAAAGGAATTAATTATGACCTAAGGAAAAAAATATAAATGGAAATAGAGGGAATACTTTCAATTGAGAAAAGGACTTTTATTTTCATTTCCTCAGAGAACAGAGAGAAGCTTGTTTTCCATTTTTAAGCAATGAAGTTGGAATTTGACCTAGGGTTGACTTTCATCTTCCCTGATCATGCTGAAAAGACTCAAATCACCAACATTCACTTGTTCCCTAATGATATCTTTGTAATTAAAGTGGCAGGAATAACAACATGGGATAAATAAGAAGAACTCACAGTTCGCTGCGTTCACTGGCTATTTCACCTCCGTTTTCATTTGTCGCATGCTCCTTAAACGATGGAGGGGCTGTGTAGCTCAGCCTGTCCCTTGGCCCTAAAAGTTTAGACAGAAGATGCAGACTCTGGCAACAGTACCCTCCGGAACACCAAGTGCTGAAACTGGAACGTGAAGGGCTGGACATAGAGAGTCTTGAGACCTGGGTGAAACCCTTATATGACAACTGGTCCCCGAGGAACAGTTTTTTTTTTTACTCTTGCAAAACAAGTGAGTAAGTACAAATAGGAAGAAAAAAGAAAGGTGGAAGCTTGTCCAGGGCAGAGACTGTGTGTCTAACTCTACCCATCTTTATCTCTAGTGCCCGGTACATAACCAGTGGCCAGCTATGCTGAACTGTTAAATGGAACTGAAATTTAAATTCATGCGAGTTTTCTACTTTCAGTTGTTTTTGCAAACATTTGGTTGTCTGGAGTACGGAACTTGAAATGATCAGACCATACTAAGCAAAATAAGTGAGTACTTATTAATAAAATAAGAGTACTTAATGAAATGCTGTGTGTAGATTTCCTTTACCTAGATTACTCATTCCTGATTTAGGGCCATGAGAATGAGGTGTCTACTCTAGATATTCAACGTTCAGTTTTCTTTTTGGGGGTTTTGTTTTGTTTGTTTGTTTTTTGAGGCAGAGTGTCACTCTGTTGCCCAGGCTGGAGTGCACTGGTGCCATTTGGGCTCCCTGCAGCGTCGGCCTCCCAGGCTCAAGTGATCCTCCCACATCAGCTTCCCAAGTAGGAGGGACTGCAGGCATGTGCCACCAGGCTTGGCTAATTTTTTTTTTTTTTTTTTGAGACGGAGTCCTGCTCTGTTGCCAGGCTGGAGTGCAGTGGCGCAATCTCAGCTCACTGCAACCTCTGCCTCCCGAGTTCAAGTGATTCTCCTGCCTCAACCTCTCGAATAACTGGGACTACAGGTGCCTGCCACCACGCCCAGCTAATTTTTGTATTTTTATTAGAGATGGGGTATCACCATGTTGGCCAGGATGGTCTCGATCTCCTGACCTATTGTCTGATTCTGCCCTCAGCGGTACTCCATGGTGAATTTAGAATTTTGAATCTGATATCCCACTCAGGAAAAAAAGATTTTAGGGAGGCAGAAAGGAGGGAGTGAGAACAAAAGAACAAAATGGGGTGGTGGGCAGAAGAAGGCAGTGAGGAAAACGTGTCTGGCACATCAGTCCTTCCCAGTGTCTTATCCTGTAGGGGATGTGGCCTTAAATCTCACCCCTTTTGGGTTTCTCCGACACCGGTGCACCGGCTGTGTGGAGCTGTCTGTGTCCCACGTGGACGCGAGGCTGGGCGCGGCGGGGGCCGGCAGAGCCGAGGCGGTGCAACTGCCCTTGCAGTCGGTGCATCTGGGGGCGCTGGTGCATGGAGAGGCGCTGCCGCCACCCTGCGTTCTGCCCGCGCCTTGTGGTCTCCGATAGCGGCGCCGCCGCCTCCGCGACCCGCAGGTCCCGGCCAGCAGCGGTCAACCGCAGCAAGGTCGTCCTCAGCCTGTGGACAGAACACGTGGCTTCTCCTTTCATGACAGTTATTATTTCTACAGTTTATTTGGAACAAATAATCACGAAATGATCTATGATATGTATTCATCTACTGTGATCTTTTTTTTTTTTTTTTTTTGGTGAGACGGAGATTTATTCTTGTTGCAAAGGCTGAAGTGCAGTGGCGCGATCTCGGCTCACTGCATCCTCCGCCTCTCAGGTTCAAGAGATTCTCCTGCCTCAGCCTCCCGAGTAGCTGGGATTACAGGCAAGTGTCACCACGCTCGGCTAATTTTGTATTTTTAGTAGAGACAGGGTTTCACCGTATTGCCGAGGCTGATGTCGAACTCCTGACCTCAGGTGAGCCGCACGCCTCGGCCTCCCAAAGTGCTGGGATTACAGGCGTGAGCCACCGTGCCCGGCCTACTGTGATCTATTAATCACACTTTTAAAAGATTAACCTTCTGTCCCCAGTACACTGTAACTTTTTGAGGGCAGGGCCATTGTGGTACCTGTCTTTATTCTGTTGCAGTGATTACACCCTTACCTTAGTAAAAAAAAAAAAAAAGAAAAGAAAGCTGGGCCACTACCCCAATATGTTTGTGTGCATTTAAAAAATTATATATCGGCCGGGCGCGGTGGCTCAAGCCTGTAATCCCAGCACTTTGGGAGGCCGAGGCGGGTGGATCACGAGGTCAGGAGATCGAGATCATCCTGGCTAACATGGTGAAACCCCGTCTCTACTAAAAATACAAAAAACTAGCCGGGCGTGGTGGCGGGCGCCTGTAGTCCCAGCTACTCGGAGGCTGAGGCGGGAGAATGGCCTGAACCCGGGAGGTGGAGCTTGCAGTGAGCCGAGATCATGCCACTGCACTCCAGCCTGGGCGACACAGTGAGACTCCGTCTCAAAAAAAAAAAAAAATATATATATATATATATATATATATATCGACTTATTTTTGTACTAATAAATTATAGTCATTATAAAACAAAATATGTATTTTTAAAGGGGTGACAAATATAAATAACAATTTTAATATGTACTTTTTCTATCCCACTTGTCTGCAGACCCCTGAACATGTGCTCCAAATTAAGGATAACTCCTTTATAACTTCTAGTAACAATTTTTGTTATCTTGACCTAAAATCTTGGTTTTTTACTACTATCTGATTCTATGCTCTCACTGTGCTATGGCCTGAATTGTGTCCCCACTCAAAATTCTTATGTTGAAGCCTTAACCCCCAATGTGACTGTATCTGGACATTCGGTGTTTCGGAGGTTTTGTTTTCTTTTTTTATTTGAGACAGAGTTTTGCTCTTGTTGCCCAGGCTGGAGTGCAATGGCACGATCTCAGCTCACCACAGCCTCTGCCTCCCAAGTTCGAGTGATTCTCCTGCCTCAGCCTCCCAAGTAGCTGGGATTACAGGCATGCGCCACCAGGCCTAACCACAAAATACTAATTTTGTATTTTTAGTAGAGACGGGGTTTCTCCATGTTGGTCAGGCTGATCTCGAACTCCGGACCTTAAGTGATTTGCCCGCCTTGGCCTCCCAAAGTGTTGGGATTACATGCGTGAGCCACCGCACTAGGCCTTTGGAGGTTAAGTTTAAATGAGTTCACAAGGGTGGGACCCTAACTGGATAGGACTGTGACCTTGTAACAAGAGATCTCCCTCTCCCACCTCCCAAGACACAGTGAGAAAGCAGCAGTCAGCAAGCTAGAAAGATGGCCCACACCAGGATCCGACCATGCTGGCACTTTGATCTCAGACTTCCAGCTTCAGAACTCTGAGAAAACCAATGTCTGTTGGTTAAGCCACCCAGTCTGTGGTATTTTATTGTGGTATCCTGAGCTGACTAAGACACACTGCCCGCCTGTTCTAATATTTACTAACTGTAGCTTTGGGCATATCACTTAACCTTTCTGTGCTCAGTTTCCTCATTTATAAATAAAGATAAACAGAAAAAGATAAAAGCAGTAGATTGTTGTGAGGATTAATAAGCATATATATATATATAAAATGCTTAGAACAGTGGGGGGTACACTGTAAGGGCTTCAGGTGTTAGTTATTATTATTACATATCATTATACCCAGATAAAGAAAACAAGGTGTAAAATAGCTATGTAACTTGCCCAAAGCCAGGGGCATAGAATCCAGATTAACCATTTAGCATCCATAATCTCAAGTACTCTTTGATCATTGGCCAAGAAACAAGATTTTTTGGCCCATACAACCTTCTGACTTCACTCAAGTCACTAGATTCTCGAGTCCTCCACAAGAAAAAAAAAAAAAAATCGGCCCTTTGCAGTGGCTCACGCCTGTAATCCTAGCACTTTGGGGGGCCAAGGTGGGCGGATCACCTGAGGTCAGGAGTTCGAGACCAGCCTGACCGACATGGAGAAACCCCGTCTCTATTAAAAATATAAAATTAGCTGCGCGTGGTGGCATATGCCTGTAATCCCAGCTCAGGAGGCAGAGGCAGGAGAATCGCTCGAACCTGGGAGGCAGAGGTTGCGGTGAGCCAAGATCGCACCATTGCACTCTAGCCTGGGCAACAAGAATGAAACTCCTGTCTCAAAAGAAAAAAAAAGAAAAAGAAAAATCACCAACTCTGAAAAGTACTGATCCACAATGGAGGCCTGTAATCGTGCAGATTTTTTTTTTTTTTTTTTGTTTTTATGAGACAGTGTCTCGCTCTGTCAACCAGGCTGGAGCACAGTGGTGCAATCTCGGCTCACTACAGCCTCAGCCTACCAGGTTCAAGCGATTCTCCAGCCTCAGCCTCCCGAGTAGCTGGGATTACAGGCACCTGCCACCACTCCCAGCTAATTTTTAAATTTTTACTAGACATGGGGTTTCACCGTGTTGGCCAGGCTGGTCTTTAACTCCTGACCTAGTGATCCGCCCACCTCGGCTTTCCAAAGTACTGGGATTACAGGTGTGAGCCACTGCGCCCTTGCCAATCCTGCAGATTCTAAACAAAGCTCTTAATCACTCCTGGGGGTTACAATGAGAAAGCAAAACACTGCCCTTAACATTAGGAAACTGGTCTGACACAACTAGTCCTCAGTGTTGTTTGAAGCTAGTCTGTGCTATCTCCATTTGTTTTTGTTTTGAGACGGAATCTCACTCTGTCACCCAGGCTGGAATGCAGTGGCGCAATCCTCGCTTACTACAACCTCCGCCTCCTGGGTTCAAGTGATTCTCTTGCCTCAGCCTCCCGAGTAGCTGGGATTACAGGCACCCACCACCACGTCTGGATAATCTTTGTATTTTTAGTAGAGACGGGGTTTCACCATGTTGGCCAGGCTGGTCTCGAACTCCTGACCTCAGGTGATCCGCCCACCTCAGCCTCCCAAAGTGTTGGAAATACAGGCATAAACCACCGTGCCCAGCCACTATTCTTTTGGACACCTCACAGAACATCAACATGAAACAAGTTCACTCCAAAAGCATGATAGAGTGATATAAAACAAGTCCACTGCCTAATTTTGTCTATGTACAGACAAAATTAGTATCACTGCCATCCACAAAATACCAAACATCCTTCTCTCCAGGTTAATATGAGTGACTGCAACTTCTTTACTAATCATGGCTTCAGCCTTGCACTAGTCTACCGTCCCTGTAGATAAGATTTATTGATACTTGAGTCCAGGAAGTTGAGGCTAAAGTGAGCTGAGAATGCACCACTGCACTCCAGCCTGTGTACCAGAGTGAGACCCTATCTCAAAAAAAAAAAAAAAAAGAAAGAAAGAAAGAAAAATAAAATAATTTACTGAGATACCAAAACATAGAATTGTGCTTGCTTTCTGACAGCACGAAATCTGGAGCAAACCCCTGTTTCCTTGGATCCTCCCCCAAAATCACCCAATCAAAAAAGCTTAGATACTATAATAAGGTCTAACACATGTGCTGAGATGCCTTTAGTTCCCCTGGTGTGCATTTTCTCTAGCTGTAATGAATAAGCCCAACTTGCTCAACTACAGGTGTGTTCCTGGTGGTCTTTGGCTGGAAGGCATTGACAGCAGTATCTTCAAAATGTGTCCTAAAGATAGACTCCAGACTTTCAGAACTCCCATTTTTCCCATCTGTTTACCTTCCCTCACCTCTGTCTCAGATTTCTTTCTAGGTCCCCATTTTCTAAAGTAAGAAATCTAAGATCACTGTATATAATAATATGTTTTGAAGTTAAGAGTTTTCCCCTCTGGGACAGGCGTGGTGGCTCACGTCTGTAATCACAGCACTTTGGGAGGCCAAGGCAGGTGGATCACTTGAGGCAAGGAGTTCGAGACCAGCCTGGTCAACATGGTGAAACCCTGTCTCTACTAAGAATACAAAAGTTAATCAGGCATGGTGGCACATGCTTGTAATCCCAGTTACTGGGGAGGCTGAGGCAGGAGAATCACTTGAACCTGGGAGGCGGAGACTGCCGGTGAGCCAAGATTGTGCCACTACACTCAAGCCTGGGCGACACAGCAAGACTCTGTCTCAAAAACAAAAACAAAAACAAAAAAAAAGAAGAATTTCCACCTCTGTTATGCAGTAGGTATGATCTCAGGCAACTTATTTAACCTCTTTATGCTTCCTTTTTCTCTTAATAATACCTCTTCAGACTATTAAATGAATTAATACTATTTATTTTTTTTTTAGATGGAGTCTTGCTCTTGTCGCCCAGGCTGGAGTGCAATGGCATAATTTCAGTTCACTGCAACGTCCGCCTCCTGGGTTCAAGGGTTTCTGCTTCAGCCTCCTGAGTAGCTGCGATTACAGGCGCCCACCACCACGCCCAGCTAATTTTTGTATTTTTAGTAGAGATGGGGTTTCACCATGTTGATCAGGCCGGTCTTGAACTCCCAACCTCGTGATCCACCCGCCTCGGCCTCCCAAAGTACTGGAATTACAGGCATGAGCCACTGTGCCTGGCTAATTAATACTATTTCTAATAAATAAACTGACTGGGCATGATGGCTCATGCCTGTAGTCCTAGCACTTCGGGAGTCTAAGGTGGGGGGATCATTTGAGGTTAGGAGTTTGAGACCAGCCTAGCCAACATGGTGAAACCCCATCTCTACTAAAAATATAAATATTAAGGCCTGGCGCAGTGGCTAATGCCTGTAATCCCAGCACTTTGGGAGGCCGAGGCGGGTGGATCACCTGAGGTCAGGAGAGTTTGAGACTACCCTGGCCAACAGGGTGAAACCCCATCTCTACTAAAAAAAAAAAAAAAAAAAAAAAATTAGCCCGGTATGGCTGGAAATGGTGGCTCACACCTGTAATCCTAGCGCTTTGGGGGCCGAGGCGGGCTGATTGCCTGAGCTCGGGAGTTTGAGACCAGCCTGGGCAGCACAGCGAAAACCCCATTTCTACTAAAATACAAAAAAAAAAAATGTAGCTGGGCATGGCAGTGGGCATCTGTAGTCCCAGCTACTCGGGAGGCTGAGACAGGAGAATCGCTTGAATCTAGGAAGCAGAAGTTGCAGTGAGCCGAGATCGCACCTCTGCACTCCAACCTGGGCTACAGATGGAGACTCCATCTCAAAAAAAAAAAAAAAAAATTAGCTAGCCATAGTGGTGTGTGCCTGTAGTCCCAGCTACTTGGGAGGCTGAGACGGGAGAATTGCTTGAACCTGGGAGGTGGAGGTTGCAGTGAGCTGAGATTGCGCCACTGCACTCCAGCTTGGGCAGTGGTGCAAGGCTTCATCTCAAAAAAAAAAAAAAATTAATCTGACGTGGTGGTGCAAGCTGGTAATCGCAGCTACTCAGGAGGCTGAGGCAGGAGAATCGCTTGAACCCAGTAGGCAGAGGTTGCAGTGAGCCAAGATCACACCACTGCACTCCAACCCAAACAGAGTGAGACTCTGTCTCAAAAAAAAATAAAAATAGGCCAGGCGCGGTGGCTCACAGCTGTAATCAAGCACTTTGGGAGGCCGAAGCAGGTGGATCACCTGAGGTCAGGAGTTCCAGACCAGCCTGACCAACATGGAGAAACCCTGTCTATACTAAAAATACAAAATTAGCTGGGCATGGTGGCGCATGCCTGTAATCCCAGCTACTCAGGAGGCTGAGGCAGGAGAATCACTTGAATCCTGGAGGCCAAGGGTGCGGTGAGCAGACATCACGCCATTGCACTCTAGCCTGGACAACAAGAGCAAAACTCCATCTCAAAAAAAAAAAAAAAAAAATCTCAAAAATAAATAAATAAATAAATAGGTAGCACTTACAACACGCCTGCATGGCTGAATATGATCTTTCGTTTTGTTTTGCAAATAAAGACCCCTTCTTTTGCTTGCCCCTGCAGCCTTCTTTCCTCTGAGATTTTGACCATGCCTTTGGTCTCCATCCCCTCTTTTGTGACCAGCGGAGGAACTGTCCAGTCTCTTATTCTGTGGGCTGAAATAGTATCACCCAAGCTATTAATGATGCTCTGTGGCCTGTGGTCACAATCTGTCGACATGTTTGGCAAAAAAATTGACTAAAGAAATATTGCATCAAAAATTATTTTTGGGTCTGGCACAGTGGTTCACATCTGTAAACCCAGCACTTTGGGAGGCCGAGGTGGGTGCATCATCTGAGGTCAGGAGTTCAAAGTTCAAGACCAACCTGGCCAACACGGCGAATCCCCATCTCTACTAAAAATACAAAATTAGCTGGGCATGGTGACGCATGCCTATAATCATAGCTACGTGGGAGGCTGAGGCAGGAGAATTGCTTGAATCTGGGAGGTAGAGGTTGCAGTGAACCAAGATGACACCACTGCATTCCAGCCTGGGCAACAGAGCAAGACTGCGTCTCAAAAAAAAAAAAAATTAAGGAGTACCTTTTGATCTCATCCTGTTGCTTCCAAGAAAGCTCCTTCACCAACATGTGATCTTCACGAAGTCGAAAGAAACTGTCCTCCAATTCCTCCCGGTTCATCCTGCTCAAGTGTGGTTGAGTTTTCATATTCTTACCTAAAGTCCCAGAAGACAGTAAATGGACAGTATTTTTACATGTATTTTTTTAACCTTTTAGATCTCTCATCACATCTTGTCTGGAGAGCATAAATCTATCTTTAGTCAAGTATTTATAAGGAAATTCAGGAAGTATGAGAAATGACTCCAGGCCAGGTGCGGTGGCTCACACCTGTAATCCCAGCACTTTGGGAAGCTGAGGCGGGCAGATCATGAGGTCAGGAGTTCAAGTCCAGCCTGACCAACGTGGTGAAACCCCGTCTCTACTAAAAATACAAAATTAGCCGGGCGTGGTGGCACGTGCCTGTAATCCCAGCTACTCAGGTGGTTGAGGCAGGAGAATTGCTTGAGCCTGGGAGGCGGAGGTTGCCATGAGCCGAGATCATGCCACTATACTCCACCCTGGGTGACAGAGCAAGACGCCGTCTTGGAAAAAAACAAAAACAAAAACAGAAATGGCTCCTACTGGGTCCCTAGAGACTATTTTCTATATTATTACAGCAGGAGGTATGACTCTACCTTCCATCTAGAAAGTACATTTTCTAGATAAAAATATATCCAATTAGGCATTTATTCTACTTAATTTTTCTTTTCTTTTTTTTTTTTTTTTGAGACGGAGTTTCGCTCTGTTGCCCAGGCTGGAGTGCAGTGGCCGGATCTCAGCTCACTGCAAGCTCCGCCTCTCGGGTTCACGCCATTCTCCTGCCTCAGCCTCCCAAGTAGCTGGGACTACAGGCGCCCGCCACCTTGCCCGGCTAGTTTTTTTGTACTTTTTAGTAGAGACGGGGTTTCACCATATTAACCAGGATGGTCTCGATCTCCTGACCTCGTGATCCGCCCGTCTCGGCCTCCCAAAGTGCTGGGATTACAGGCTTGAGCCACCGCGCCCGGCTTAATTTTTCTTTTTAGTTCCTTTTTTTTTTTTTTTTTTTGAGACAGGGTCTGGCGTGATCTTGGCTCACTGCAACCTCTGCCTCCCAGGTTCAAGTGATTCTCCTGCCTCAGCCTCCAGAGTATCTGGGATTACAGGTGCCCGCCACCACACCCAGCTAATTTTTGTATTTTCAGTAGAGACAGGGTTTCACCATGTTGGCCAGGCTGGTCTCCAACTCCTGACCTCAGGTGATCCACCTGCCTCGGCCTCCCAGAGTGCTGGGATTACAGGCATAAGCCACCGTGCCCAGCCTATTCTAGTTTTTTCTCCTTATTAGATTATTTGGACCTATACAAGGATTGTTCCCATGACTGTCTTTAAAAACCCAGTAAGGAAAAGGATAAAAACTTTTCTTGATTACCAAGAACCATCTCATTTGTTTTTTTGGTCAGGAGAAACTGTCCCCAAAGCTGCCTACTAGGACAAGAGCCTCTGCTTGCTCTAAGCAGAGGAAACGAGAGCACACTTTTCAGTGTGAGTGTTCACTGGCCCGTGTCTGCTCTGATCTTATGGTAAATGGGAACCATATTGTTTATTTTTTATTTTTATTTTTTTTTTGAGACAGAGTTTCGCTCTTTTTGCCCAGGCTGGAGTGCAATGGTGCAATCTCGGCTCACTGCAACCTCTGCCTCCCAGGTTCAAGCAATTCTCCTACCTCAACCTCCAAAGTAGCTGGGATTACAGGCATCTGCTAATTTTTTGTATTTTTAGTAGAGACGGGGTTTCACCATGTTGTCCAGGAAGGTCTCGATCTCTTGACCTCGTGATCCACCCGTCTCGGCCTCCCAAAGTGCTGGGATTACAGGTGTGAGCCACTGCGCCCGGCTAATTATTTTTTTTGACACAGAGTCTCTCACTGTTGCCCAGGCTGGAGTGTAGTGGCACTATCTTGGCTCACGGCAACCTCCATCTCCCAGGTTCAAGCAATTCTTGTGTCTCAGCCTCTTGAGTAGCTGGGATTACAGGCACGGGCCACCATGGCCAGCTAATTTTTGTATTTTTAGTAGAGATGAGGTTTTACCATGTTGGCCAGGCTGGTCTCGAACTTCTGACCTCAGGTGATCCGCCCGCCTCAGCCCCCAAAAGTGCTGGGATTACAGATGTGAGCCACTGCGCTCGGCCAATTTTTAAATTTTTTATAGTGACAAGGTCTCACCATGTGGCCCCGGCTGGGCTCAAGTGATCCTCCTGCCTTGGCCTCCCAATGTGCTGAGGTTACAGGCATAAGCCACTGGCCAGATTAATTTTTGAATATATGCTATAAAAATATTCCCTTTAATGTGGTTTTATCTATTTGTAATATCAAATTTTTTTTCTCCGAAAACAATGTTTCTGAGGTAAAGTCAAGGTGCTTAGAATGAAAAAAAGAAAAAAAAAATACAACTTCCAAACCAAAGAACCTGCAAAATAATGTTGCTAGGTAAACTAGGAAAGTAAGGTCACTAGGAAGAAAATTGTAACATGACTATATGCCTTTATAAAAATCTTTATTTATGACAAATATTTAGGCCGGATGCAGTGGCTCATGCCTGTGATTAAAGACTTTGGGAGGCTATGGTGGGCAGACAGCTTGAGTTCAGGAGTTTGAGACCAGCCTGGGCAAAACAGTGAAATCCCTCTCTACAAAAAAATACAAAAATTGACTGGGCACAGTGGCTCATGCCTGTAATTCCAGCACTTTGAGAGGCTGAGGTGGCTGGATCACAAGTTCAGGAGTTTGAGACCAGCCTGACCAACATGGTGAAACCCCGTCTCTACTAAAAATACAAACACTAGCTGGGCATGGTGACACGCACCTGTAATCCCAGCTACTTGGGAGGCTGAGGCAGGAGAATCGCTTGAACCCAGGAGGCGGAGGTTGCAGTGGGCCAAGATCACACCATTGCACTCCAACCTGGGAAACAAAAGTGAGACTCCATCTCAACAAAAAACAAAAAAAAACAGAAAACAAAAATTAGCTGGGCGTGGTGGCGTGCGCCTGTAGTCCTAGCTACTTAGAAGGCTGAGGCTGGAGGATCGCTTGAGTCTGGGGAGGCAGAGGTTGCAGTAAGCCAAGATCGCACCACTGCACTCCAGCTTGGGTGACAGAACAAGACCCTGTCTCCAAAAGAAAAAAAAAAAAAGGAATACTTCATTTACTTTTAGTTACTTCATAAATGACAGAAGTAAAATTGGACATGTGTGTAATGAAACCTAAAAAAGCTTATTGTTTTCACAAAATAAACTTGTAAATATCCCCCTTTCTCATCTTTTATTTTTCTTTTATGGTACCGAAGAAAAATATTGAATTCTTTTAGCTTTTTGGATATGTGGGTGGCTTCCAAACTGACTGGAACTCCAGGTAGGTAGTTCCTGAACAAGGGTTTCCTGCCACTATGACTCTTCTAACTTGAAAAATTATCTCAGTCAGTTCATGTTTCATGGATTTTGGGGAACAGTTAAAGCTTTGAGAGGCACAAAATTCTCAACTGTGTCCAAAATATACAAAGAATTTTTTTTTTTTTTTTTTTTTTTGAGACGGAATCTAGCTCTGTCGCCCAGGCTGGAGTGCAGTGGCGCTATCTCTGCTCACTGCAAGCTCCGCCTCCTGGGTTCAAGCCATTCTCCCGCCTCAGCCTCCGGAGTAGCTGGGACTACAGGCGCCCGCCACCTCGCCCGGCTAATTTTTTTTTTATATTTTTAGTAGAGACGGGGTTTCACCGTGTTAGCTAGGATGGTCTCAATCTCCTGACCTCGAGATCCATCCGCCTCAGCCTCGCAAAGTGCTGGGATTACAGGCGCGAGCCACCGCGCCTGGCCTTAACTTTTTCTATTTTTAGAATAGATGGGTTTTCACCGTTCTGACCAGGCTAGTCTCGAACTCCTGACCTCAGGTGATCCACCCGCACTGGCCTCCCAAAGTGGTGGGATTACATGCGTGAGTCACTTTGCCCAGCTGAGAAAGAATACATTTTTAAAAAATACAATGAGGCCGGGCGCGGTGGCTCAAGCCTGTAATCCCTGCACTTTGGGAGGCCGAGACGGGCGGATCACGAGGTCAGGAAATCGAGACCATCCTGGCTAACACGGTGAAACCCCGTCTCTACTAAAAAATACAAAAAAACTAGCCGGGCGAGGTGGCGAGCGCCTGTAGTCCCAGCTACTCGGGAGGCTGAGGCAGGAGAATGGCGTAAACCCGGGAGGCGGAGCTTGCAGTGAGCTGAGATCTGGCCACTGCACTCCCGCCTGGGCGACAGAGCGACACTCCGTCTCAAAAAAAAAAGAAAAGAAAAAAAAAATACAATGAGATAACACCTCAGTTACAAACAATAACAAGGGTTGGTGAGAAAGTGAAGAAATTGGAAGCATCATACATGCTGGTAGGTGCCACTGCTTTGGAAAATAGCCTGGCAGTTCCTCAAAATGTTAAACTAGTGTTACCATATGACCCAGCAATTCTATGTCTAGATTTGTGCTCAGGAGAAATAAAAACCGGGGCCAGGTGCGGTGGCTTCTGCCTGTAATCCCAGCACTGTGAGAGGCCGAGGCGGGCAGATCACTTGAGGCCAGGAGTTGGAGACCAGCCTGGCCAACATGGTGAAACCCTGTCTCTACTAAAAATATGAAAATTAGCCAGGCATGGTGGTAGGCACCTTTAATCCCAGCTACTTGGGTGATTGAGGCAGGAGAATCACTTGAACCCGGGAGACAGAGGTTGCAGTGAGCTGAGATCACGCCACTGCACTCCAGCCTAGGTGACAAAGCAAGAATCTGTCTCAAAAAAATTAAAAAACAAATACTGCTATGAACATTCTGGTATATGTCTCCTGGTACATATGTGCAAGAGTTAATTTCTGCAAATTTTTAACTCCCAGCCTCAGGTGATCTGCCTGCCTCAGCCTCCCAAAGTGCTGGGATTACAGGCGTAAACCACCATGCCCAGCCAATTTCTGCAAATTTTATACTCAAAAGTAGAGTTACATGTTAAACTTTAGTAGATAATGGCAAATATTTTCCAAAGTGGTTGCATCATTTATATACTTATGGGCAGTGCATAAAGTGCCCTATCCTCAAAAACTAATTTTATAGAAGTGAAGTCAAGTAAAAATAGAATCAACAGTAGCCATGATTGGGATTGAGGGATGGGAAAATGGAGCAAAATTACAAAAATACCTTTTTTTTGTTTTTTTGTTTTTTTTTTGAGACGGAGTCTCGCGCTGTGTCACCCAGGCTGGAGTGCAGTGGCGCGATCTCGGCTCACTGCAAGCTCCGCCTCCCAGGTTCAGGCCATTCTCCTGCCTCAGCCTCCGAGTAGCTGGGACTACAGGCGCCCGCCACCACGCCCGGCTAGTTTTTTGTATTTTTAGTAGAGACGGGGTTTCACCATGTTAGCCAGGATGGTCTCGATCTCCTGACCTCGTGATCCGCCCGCCTCGGCCTCCCAAAGTGCTGGGATTACAGGCTTGAGCCACCGCGCCCGGCCATTTTTGTTGTTTTAGAGACAGGGTACTGCTATGTTGCCCAGACTCATCTTGAACTCCCGGCCTCAGGTGATCCTCCCACCTCACCCTCGAGTAGCTGGTACAGGTGTGAGCCACCACACCTGGCCAAAGTTACAAAAATATCTTTTTTTTTTTTTTTTTTTTTTTTTTGAGACAGAATCTTGCTCTGGAGTGAAACTCCATTTCAAAAAAAAAAAAAGAATTTAAGAATAAAATGTGAGAAGAGGGCCAGGCACAGTGGCTCACACCTGTAATCCCAGCCCTTTGGGAGGCTGAGGAGGGCAGATCACTTAAGGTCAGGAGTTCGAGACCAGCCTGGCCATCATGGTGAAATCTTGTGTTTACTAAAAATCCAAAAACTAGCCAGGCGTGGTGGTGCACACCTGTAATCCCAGCTACTTGGGAGGCTAAGACAGGAGAATCGCTTGAACCCAGGAGTTGGAGGCTGCAGTGAGCTGAGATTGCACCACTGTGCTCCAGCCTGGGTTACAAAGTGAGACTCCATCTCAAAAAAAAAAAAAAGTGAGAAGACTGAAGAAAAGAGCTGAAAGTAAATCAGTTTCTGTGAAGGCCAGCAAAATGTTCTACAATGAGAGTTCTTTTAATTCTAAAAGGTGTCCATCCTCAGGCGTAGAAGTTACCTTTTGAGGCTGGTAGCACCAGAGGTATTGCATCTGTGTCTCTAACTGGCAAGTCTTCTGATGTAGGGTCCCCCAGATGTGACATGATCTCTGTTCCCAAGTTGTAAGAGATCCCAGAAGACACTGAAATAAAGGAAACGTCCAGTCAATTACATGCAACTTTAGGATGTCTTCTGGAACATGTACATAAGTTGCAGCAGGAATTTCTCAGCACTGTCATGATGGAGTATGCCATGTCAGAGTCATTCTTATGGTAGTGTGGACAACTCTATACTAAAGAGTAACAACAAGTATTCAGTAGTAATGACTTTATTCAAAATGAAAATCAGTTTTTATGATTATGGAATTGACGGATATCATTTCAGATCATTTTTTAAGTGTCTGCTCAGCCTGGAAGCCAATGACCATCCCTTTTCTCTGCGAAATGGGCCTCTATCCCTCTTGCCACTCAATTTACAGGGACTAACTTCCCAGGAATCAGTTTATAGTCCATAATCCAGTCCCCGAAGCCATTGCTGATTGGACCAGGGTTAATCAAAGGACCCAAGACAAATGACCCACGCTGAACCAATCAGATTATATCTCCTAGGAGGTTGAAAATAAAACTGAGAAGTTTAAATTAGCCTCTGGGGATGGCTAGAACGGTTATGTAAACTTGGGAGCTCTGAAATGACCATATTCAGCTCTGTGGCCTGAATAATCAGGAAATCCTATCTGTAGAGTTGCCTCATACTCTGGCCAACACTCTTTTTCCTGGATGATAGTATCCAGTCTGGCCGGGATTATAGGCACCCACTACTGTGCCCGGCTAATTTTTGTATTTTTGGTAGAGATAGAGTTTTGCTGTGTTGACAAAACTGGTCTTGAACTCCTGACTTTAGGTGATCTGCCCACCTTGGCCTCCCAAAGTGTTGGGAATTACAGACGTGAGCCACAGTGCCTGGCCTCTTTCTCTTCCTTTTTTCTTCTTTCTCTTTCTTTTCTTCTTTTTCTTTTCTCTTTCTTTTCTTTCCTTCCTTCGTTGCCTGCCTGCCTTCCTGCCTTCCTTCCTTCCTTCCTTCCTTCCCTCCCTCCCTCCCTCCCTTCCTTCCTCTCTCTCTCTCTTTTCCATTTTTTCTTTCAGCAGGGTCTTATTCTGTTCCCCAGGCTGCAGTACAATGGCACAACCACGTTTCACTACAGCCTCCACCTGGGCTTAAGTGACCTTCCAGCCTCTGCCTCCCAAAGTGCTAAGATTAAAGGCATGAGCCACCATGCCAGGCCTAGTCTCCTGACTTTAAATACTATGTATATATATGCTTTTGCCTCCAAAATTTTTGTCTCCAGCTTCAGATTTGTACAATTTTGTTTTCTTTTTTTTTTGCTCTGTCACCCAGGCTGCAGTGCAGTGGTGCAATCTCAGCTCACCACAACCTCCACCTGCTGGGTTCAAGCAATTCTCCTGTCTCAGCCTCCCAAGTAGCTGAGATTACAGGCATGTGCCACCATGCCTGACTAATATTTGTAATTTTAGTAGAGATGGGGTTTCACTGTATTTGCCCAGGCTGGTCTTGAACTCCTGGCCTCAGGTGATCTGCCTGCCTCAGCCTCCCAAAATGCTGGGATTACAGGAGTCAGAACGCGACCAGCCCAATTTCCTATTTTTTTAAACGTTTCTCTTGGCATGGCTACTAGATATCTCAAATTCACTTTTCCCAAACAGGAATTTTGATTTATCTTACCAGTCTCATCTTTTCCCAGTCTTTCCCTAGCTCCATAAATGCCACTACCATCCTACCAATCCTGCAGTCTTGATTCCTCCCTTTCCCTCATCCATTAGCATGTTCTCCAGGTTCTTCCTTTAAAATATGTATCAGCCAGGCACAGTGGTTCATGTCTGTAACCCCAGCACTTTGGGAGGTCAAGGCAGGCAGATCACCTGAGGTCAGGAGTTGGAGACCAGCCTAGCCAACGTGGTGAAACCCTGTCTCCACTAAAAATACAAAAAATTAGCCGGGCATGGTGGCGGGTGCCTGTAATCCCAGCTACTCAGGAGGCTGAGGCAGAAGAATTGCTTGAACCTGGAAGGCGGAGGTTGCAGTGAGCTGATATCGTGCCATTGCACTCCAGCCGGGGCAACAAGAGAGAAACTGTCTGAAAAACAAACACCAACAAGAACAACATATATCCGCCTGTCTCCACCACTAAAATTCAAGTGATCTGTGTCTCTTTTCTCAACTACCCACATTTTTAATGCTCTCCCCATTTTTCTCTCCCATCCTTCCTTATGTCTCCCTGAAACACCCAGAGTGACCTGTATAAAACAACCCAGTTCATAACATTTCCTTGCCAAAACTCCAAATGGCTTTTCATTACACTTAAAGTAAAATTTACACTATTTTTTCCAGGGCCTGTAAAGCCCAACCTCATCTGATCCCCTTCTTACTCCTCCAATCATACTTTGTACCTTCCTTCCTCTAGCTCACAACACTCCTCACCACTTGCCTTCTCTTTGCTCTCCCAACCATCAAGCTCCTTCTTGTTCTTTTTTTTTTTTTTTTTTTTTTTTTTTGAGATGGAGTCTCACTCTGTCACCCAGGCTGGGTGCAGTGGTGCAATCTCGGCTCACTGCAACCTCCACCTCCCGGGTTCAAGTGATTCTCCTGCCTCAGCCTCCTGAGTAGCTGGGACTACAGGCACGTGTCACCATGCCTGGCTAATTTTTTGTGTTTTTAGTAGAGACGGGGTCTCACCATGTTAGCCAGGATGGTCTTGATCTCCTGATCTTGTGATCTGCCCGCCTTGGCCTCCCAAAGTGCTGGGATTACAGCCACTGCACCTGGCCTCCTTCTTGCTCTTTACTTGGCTGACTCCATCTGATCCTTTGGTCTCTCAAGCATCTTTTCATTTGCCAGGAGGCCTTTCTCTGACTTTGGTAGCTGAACTGAGCACTTCTCCTTCTCTTACCAGTCTTATACTCTGTCACCTCACCCTGTTTATTTCCCTTGTGACATTTACTATACACAGAAACTACCTTCATTTATTTATACTAGTTTATTGTCTGTCCCCTCACTAAAACATAATGACTTTGAAGGCAGAAAAATGGTTTATGTTGTTTACCTCTATAGATGCAGTACTGAACAGTTATTGGCACACAGCAGGTACTCAATAAATAAACACTGAGTGTATGAAAAGAAGAATGAACGAACAAGAGAGAGAATGACACTGAGGGGCTGAAATGGGTCAAAAAGTTCTTAAAGCATTCTGTTCTTGATTCCAGTCTTTTCCGAGTTTGTCTCCAAAATTTACGTCTCAGCCGGGCGCAGTGGCTCATGCCTGTGTTCCAACACTTTGGGAGGCTGAGGCGGGCGAATCATCTGAGGTCAGGAGTTCGAGACCAGCTTGGCCAACATGATGAAACCCCGTCTCTAATAAAAATACAAAAATTTGCTGGGAATGGTGGCGTGTGCCTGTAATCCCAGTTACTCAGGAGTGTAAAGCAGGAGAATTGCTTGAACCTGGGAGGCGGAGGTTGCAGTCAGCCGAGATCATGCCACCGCACTCCAGCCTGGGTGACAAGAGAGATCCCATCTTGAAAAACAAAACAAAACAAAACAATTTAGGTCTCCAGCCTTGACTTTCAGATTTGTACAAATGATTTTTAAATATTTCCCCTTTCAAACGTTTCCCCTAGTAAACACACTAGACAACTGAAACTCACCTTTCCCAAAGAGGAATTGTAATTTCTCTTACCAGTCTGATTGTTTCCCAGTCTTTCCCTATTTCCATAAATGTCACTATCTGGCTCTGTTCCTAACTTTAGGTTCTATAGTAGAGTCTTGTGTCCTATACAACAAATTCTCGGTTTTTGTTGAAGCCAGCTTGACTTGTCAGCTGGAGAAGGGTGTTCAGAAGCTTATTTTGAACAAACAGAGAAATATAAAGAAAAAAGCAAAAAGTATAATGGAGAAATTCTATCACCTAGAGAAAACATAAACATTGTATTGATCTGCTTTCCAGACAATTTAACTTGAATTGGATAATTCATACTCTGTTCTGTAACATTTCATTTTTAAAAATCACAATAAATGGAGAGCATCTTTCTAATGTCATAGTCTTAAATAGATCTATACAGATTTCATAGCATACCTATTTTAAGAAATCTGAATAATCACCCCAAAGTTTGTGTACTTTCACATGTTAGACCTAGGATTACAAGTAAATCTCAGGCCAGGCACGGTGGCTCATGTTTGTAATCCCAACACTTTGGGAGGCTGAGGTGGGTGGATCACCTGCGGCCAGGAGTTCGAGACCAGCCTGGCCACATGACAAAAGTTAGCTAGACATGGTAACAGGCCCCTGTAATCCGGCTACTCTGGAGGCTGAGACAGGAGAATCACTTGAACCCGGCAGGCGGAGATTCAGTGAGCCAAGATCATGCCACTGCACTCCAGCCTGGGCAAAGCAGAGCGAGACTGTATCTAAAAAAAAAAAGTAAATCTCCATTTAGTTTACAAGTAAATCTCCATTTGAAGTACCATACATAGGGATTGGACACAGTGGCTCATGCCCGTAATCCCAGCACTTTGGGAAGGTGAAATGGGCAGATCACAAGGTCAGGAGTTTGAGACCAGCCTGGCTAACATGGTGAAACCTCATCTCTACTAAAAATACAAAAATTAAATGAGTGTGGTGGCGCATGCCTGTAGTCCCAGCTGCTCGGGAGGCTGAGGCAGGAGAATCGCTGGAGCACAGAAGGTGGAGATTGCAGTGAGCCAAGATTACACCATTGCACTCCAGCCTGGGTGACAGTGTGAGACAGTGTCTCACAAAATAATATGTCTCACAAAATGTCTCAAAAAATAATAATAATAAATAAAATAAATGAAGTAGCATATACAGGTTTACTTAGTCACCCAACTTCCTAGTTTCCTGTACACATTACATTACTGTAGAAATGTAATGTGAAGGAAAAGGAAAGGTGACTGCATCATAAGCTTGGTCCCCTGGACCTGAAGCCATTTGCAAAAATGGAGCTGTAGTAGAAGGGATGCTGTTGTTCTTTAATAACTGGGCCCAGAGTACACTGACACACCACCAAAGCTATGCAGCACTGTGGAACAATTGAAAAGTACCATTAAAACTGAAGTCAGAGAAGCTCTAAGAATGAAATGGAGTTTATTGGAATGCCAGAGAAGAAAAGCTAGTTGAGACTGTCAGTGAAGGCGTGTTGAAGAAACATCCAAAATCCAATAAAGTGGCCAGATTTAATTTCTCAGGAAAAAAAAGTGGAATGTAGATTCTAAAAGGGTTTATCAATTGTTTTGAACTCAACAGGATGAAAGACTAAAGAAATTTCCAGCCAGTATGGTGGCTCACGCCTGTTATCCCAGCACTATGGGAGGCCGAGGTGGGCTGATCATGATATCAGGAGATCGAGACCATCCCGGCCAACACAGTGAAACCCCGTCTCTACTAAAATACAAAAAAACTAGTCGCGCATGGTGGTGCGTGCCTGTAGTCCCAGGTACTCAGGAGGCTGAGGCGGGGGAATCGCTTGAACCCGGGAGGTGGAGATTGCAGTGTTACAGTGAGCCGAGATCATGCCACTGCACTCCAGCCTGGTGACAGAGCGAGACTCCATCTCAAAAAAAAAAAAAAAAAATTCCTTTCAGTGATATTCAGAATCGCAGTGCACTTGGACAAGGGTAGGTTAGTGAGGATTAAGAACCCTTTACTAGTGATAGATGGATAGATGTATAAAGCCAGCTTGATGACATCAGCAATTAAAATTTTCTTTTTCTCTTTTTTTGAGACAAAGTATGGCATTGTTGCCTGGGCTGGAGTGCAATGGCGCAATCTCGGTTCACTGCAACCTCCACTTCCCGGGTTCAAACAATTCTCCTGCCTCAGCCTCCAGAGTAGCTGGGATTACAGGTGCCTGCCACCATGCCCGGCTAATTTTTTGTATTTTTTAGTAGAGACGGTATTTCACCATGTTGACCAGGCTGGTCTCGAACTCCTGACCTTGTGATCCGCCAGCCTCAGTCTCCCAACGTGCTGGGATTACAGGCATGAGTCACCCCGCCCAGACTTCTTTTTTTTATTTTTTACACTCTGTATCACTGGGCAAGCATTTAAAATTTTGTAGTCAGTTCCCCTTACCCTTTATTATTATTATTATTATTATTTTGAGACAGGGTCTCACTCTGTCGCCCAGGCTGGAGTGCAATGGTACGCTCTGATCTCACTGCAACCTCTGCCTCCAGGGTTCAAGCGATTCTCGTGTCTCAGCCCCCCAGGCAGCTGCAGTTACAGGCGCAAGCCACCGTGCCCAGCTAATTTTTGTACTCTTAGTAGAGACAGGGTTTTGCCATGTTGGCCAGACTGGTCTTGAACTCCTGATCTCAGGTGATCCACCTGCCTCAGCCTCCCAAAATGCTGAGATTACAGGTGTGAGCCAACACGCCTGGTCCAAGAGTAGATTTTAAGTGTTCTCATCAAACACAAAAAATTGATGAGCATATGAGGTAATACATATTTTAATTAGCCCAAGATTGGGCAGGCGCAGGGGCTCACGCCTGTAATCCCAGCACTTCGGGAGGCCGAGGCAGGAAGATCACAAAGTCAAGAGATCGAGACCATCCTGGCCGTGGCCAACATGGTGAAACCCTATCCCTACTAAAAATACAAAAATTAGCAGGGCGTGGTGGCACGTGCCTATAGTCCCAGCTACTGGGGAGGCTGAGGCAGGAGAATTGCTTGAACCCGGGAGGCGGAGGTTGCAGTGAGCCGAGATTGAGCCACTGCACTCCAGCCTCGTGACAGAGCAAGACTCTGTCTCAAAAAAAAAAAAAAAAAAAAAAAAAAATTAGCCCAAGGTAGTCGTTTTCCACTATATATATTTTATATTTGAAATATATATATATTTCAAAGCAACAAATTTTACACAATAAATATATACAATTTCAAATTGTCAATTAAAAATTAATTTGAAAAGGAGTTTTATTCATTCTGCAGATAGCAGATACATTTCTGAGCATAAAAGCAATAGAATTAGAGCTATGGAAGAGCTTCAGGAAGATTCATCTACTATTAGTGATTTAGAAACTGGGGAGAGGACAGTGTTAAGAGGATATTGCTATAGTTTAGGCAAGAGGTCTTGAACTAGGGAAGGATGAGGGTAGGGAGATGGAAGAATAAGACGGATCACGAAGACACTGAGGAAGGAGAATCAAAAGATGTGACAACTGTTTGGATGTGGGATAGAGTTAAGAGGGTGACAGGATTAAAGATGACTTGGTAATGTTGTGCCGGATGCCTGGGAGACTGGGGTACAATAGAAAATGAATAAACCAGGCCAGGTGCGGTGGCTCATGCCAATAATCCCAGCACTTTGGGAGGCTGAGGCGGGCGGATCACCTGAGGTCAGGAGTTTGAGACCAGCCTGACCAACATGGTGAAACCCCGTCTCCACTAAAAAATACAAAAATTGGCTGGGCATGGTGGCGTGTGCCTATACTGCCAGCTACTTGGGAGGCTGAGGCAGGAGAATCGCTTGAACTGGGGAGGCGGAGGTTGCAGTGAGCAGAGATAGTACCAGTGCACTCCAGCCTGGGTGACAGAGTGAGACTCTGTCTCAAAAGAAGAAAAGAAAAGAAAATGAATAAACTTATTTCATTCTCTCAAAAACACCCCTAGGGAAGACATAGGAAATTGTAAATATGCATCAGATAGAAACTTACAGTTCTTGCTTGCTCCAGATAGCTGTCGCTAATTCTTTTCTCCCAATGTTCTGGTGTCCTTTAGTATTCTAGGTTCCAATCAGCTTGTCCTTCTGGCTTGTTGAAAGAGGAGCTAATCCAGTTCTGTTTAGCTTTTAAGATGTTAACTCTTTGTAGATCAGAGTGTGAAAGCTGTGCTTTTTCTCTATGCATGTTTGACTTGGAGAAAGATCAGCTTAAAGGTTCCTTAACAGATCCACTTCTCAACTAAAACTAAAGCTGAAAACACATTTGCAGGATTTGAGATTAAAAGAAATTTGTTAGTATTCAGAGGATGATGTTTAAATCTTTAATTAATTAATTAATTAATTAATTTTTTGAGACAGAGTGTTGCTCTTGTCACCCAGGCTGGAGTGCAATGGCACGATCTCGGCTCATGGCAACCTCTGCCTCCCAGGTTCAAGCAATTCTCCTGCCTCAGCCTCCCAAGTGGCTGGGATTACAGGTATGCACCACCACGCCTGGCTAACTTTGTGTTTTTAGTGGAGACGGAGTTTCTCCATGTTGAGGCTGGTCTTGAACTCCTGACCTCAGGTGATCCGCCTGCCTCGGCTTCCCAAAGTGCTGGGATTACAGGAATGAGCCACCGCACCTGGACTTTATCTGAAGGGCAACAACAGTAGGAGTTGTTCTGGAGCCCTGAGATCCCTTTGAAGAGAACAAACACTGCATAGTTGGTGGGATTAACATGCCTATTCAGTCCACATGTGCCAGCGCTTTCAAGTAAGAGAATGTATATCTTCCATTTCACCATGACCACAGTTTCCAAACCAAACTTTGGGATGTAATTATGAAGCAATAGGATTTCATATAAGAAAATAAAATGTTCTTAAAAATTCTGCATGGCTGGTCACTGCGTTCATATTATATATTAAGTGGAACATGGTCTCAATTGTTACATAAAATCCCCTCTTTATTTATTTATTTATTTATTTTGAGATGGACTTTTGCTCTCGTTGCCCAGGCAGGAGAGCAATGGTGTGATCTTGGCTTACTGCAACCTCTGCCTCCCAGGTTCAAGCGATTCTCCTGCCTCAGTTTCCCGAGTAGCTGGGAATACAGGCGTGCGCCACCATGCCCAGCTAATTTTGTATTTTTACTAGAGACAAGTTTTCTCCATGTTGGTCAGGCTGGTCTCGAACTCCCAACCTCAGGTGATCCACCCGCCTTGGCCTCCCAAAGAGATGGGATTACAGGCGTGAGCCACCATGACTGGCCTAAATCTTCTCTTTAATGCACTGAATGTGTGCACTGAGAAAGCTGGTTATTGGCATGAAGTTCAGGGATTTCCAGGAGGATGAACACATGGTTAATGGGCCCCATGTGACTTCCTCTAAATCTCATGAAATCATAAAATAAAATAAAGCTGGGGAGACAATTAGGAAGTAGAAAAAGTATCCAGGACACATACATTTCCCAGTGAAGACAGGAAAATCCAATATAATATTTTCCCGGGTTTAAGTGACAGATTTATAAAATTTAAAAGCTGGGCTTTTATGCACTTAAGGTTGCTTCTTTCCCAAGCTATTTCTTCATAAATCTGGGATTTTCTGTCCTTTTTTAAGATGCTCTAGCCAGAGACAGTGCAGGCCAAAATTAACTTTGAAGTAAGCCAAGTTCGTGTTTGATAATTGTGTTCTCTTTTCCGAACCTCTGACTTCTGTTAATTTCTTTTTTTTTTTGAGACAGAGTTTCGCTCTTGTTGCCCAGTCTGGAGTGCAATGGCACAATCTCAGCTCATTGCAACCTCTGCCTCCCGGGTTCAAGTGATTCTCCTGCCTCAGTCTCACTAGTAGCTGGGATTACAGGCGCCCGCCACCACGCCCAGCTAATTTTTTGTATTTTTAGTATAGAGGAGGTTTCACTTTGTTGGCCAGGCTGATCTCAGCCTCCTGACCTCATGTGATCCATCCGCCTCAGTATCCCAAAGTCCTGGAATTACAGGCGTGAGCCACCGTGCCTGGCTGACTTTTGTTAATTTTTAAAACATCTCCTCCTACCTCTTTCAGGCAACCAGTTTCCCTTAACATTCTGATTACATCTTGGAGTGAATTTATGTATTTTTTCCACTAGACTTAATGTACTTCTCAATGTAGATGGTAAGGCCTTGTTCTATGTTAAAGAAATTTCAGGCCGGGCACAGTGGCTCATACCTGTAATCCCAGCACTTCGGGAGGCCGAGGTGGGAGGATTGCCTGAGGTCAGGAGTTCGAGGCCAGCCTGACCAACATGGTGAAACCCCGTCTCTACTAAAAAGACAAAAATTAGCTGGGCGTGGTGGCAGGCGCTTGTAATTCCAGCTACTAATGAGGCTGAGGCAGTGAGAATCACTTGAACCCGGGAGGTGAAGGTTGCAGTGAGCCGAGACTGTGCCATTGCACTCCAGCCTAGGCAACAAGAACAAAACTCCACCACGAAAAAAAAAAAAAGAAAAAAGAAATTTCAGTCATCGGCCAGGCGTGGTGGCTCATGACTATAATCCCAACACTTTGGGAGGCCGAGGCGAGTGGATCATCTAAGGTCAGGAGTTCGAAACCAGCCTGGCCAACATGGTGAAACCCCGTCTCTACTAAAAATATAAAAACAATTAGCTGGCCGGGCACGGTGGCTCACGCCTGTAATCCCAACACTTTGGGAGCCCGAGACGGGCGGATCATGAGGTCAGGAGATCAAGACCATCCTGGCTAACACGGTGAAACCCCGTCTCTACTAAAAATACAAAAAAAATTAGCCGGGCGTGGTGGCCGGCGCCTGTAGTCCCAGCTACACGGGAGGCTGAGGCAGGAGAATGGCGTGAACCCAGGGGGCAGAGCTTGCAGTGAGCCGAGATCGCGCCACTGCGCTCCAGCCTGGGCGACAGAGTGAGATTCCGTCTCAAAAAAAAAAAAAAATTAGCTGCACGTGGTGGCGGGTGCCTGTAATCCCAGGTACTCGGGAGGCTGAGGCAGGAGAATCACTTGAACCGCAGAGGCAGAAGTTGCAGTGAGCTGAGATTGTACCACTGCACTCCAGCCTGGAGGAAAGAGCAAAACTCTGTCTCAAAAAAAAAAAAAAAGAAATTTCAGTCATCAAAAAAGACTTGGGTATATTATTTTATAACATTTTGACTATAAAAGTAATACATGTTCACAGTAGATACAAACAAACAGAAAAGTAAAAAGAAAAAAATGAAATGTATTTGTAATCCTACTATACATATATAACTACCATTTTGGTATATATATGCATATAAGCATATACAATATTTGCAATAAAAATGAGATTATTTATTTTATTTTTAAAAATTTATTTTAAATTTATCATAATTAGGCCAGGTGTGGTGGGTCATGCCTATAATCCTAACACTTTGGGAGGCTGAGGTGGGTGGATTGCTTGAGCCCAGGGTTTTGAGATCAGCCTGGACAACATAGAAAAACTCTGTTTCGGCCGGGCGCGGTGGCTCAAGCCTGTAATCCCAGCACTTTGGGAGGCTGAGGCGGGTGGATCACAAGGTCAGGAGATCGAGACCATCCTGGCTAACATGGTGAAACCCCGTCTCTACTAAAAATACAAAAAATTAGCCGGGCGAGGTGGCGGGCGCCTGTAGTCCCAGCTACTCCGGAGGCTGAGGCGGGAGAATGGCGTGAACCCGGGGGGCGGAGCTTGCAGTGAGCTGAGATCCGGCCACTGCACTCCAGCCTGGGAGACACAGTGAGACTCCGTCTCAAAAAAAAAAAAAAAAAAAAAAGAAAAACTCTGTTTCTACTTAAAATACAAAAATTAGCCAGGCATGGTGGTACCTGCCTGTAATCCCAGCTGCTTGGGATGCTGAAGTGGGAGAATTGCTTGAGCTGGGGAGGTTGAGGCTGCAGTGAGTCAAGATAAAATCACTGCATTCCAGCCTGGGTGACAGAGACCTTGTCTCAAAAAAATAAGAAAAGAGAAAAAAAATTTCATAACTGTGGTAAAGTACACATAATATAAAATATACTATCTTACTTATTTTTAAGTGTACATTTCAGTAGTCTTACATATATTTTCACTGTTGTGCAACCAATCTCCAGAACTTTTTCATCTTGCAAAACTGAAACTTTACACAAATTAAATAATAAGTCTATTTCTCCCTCCCTCCAGACCCTGGTAACCACCATTCTACTTTTTGTTTACAAGGGTTCTATTACTCCAGATCGTTTATTTTTAAAATGTCTTTAGTTTTCAATAACCAATATACCATAAACAATTGACATTTAAAAAATATCATTGTTTTTTATTGCATAATTTTAATGGCTGTTTAATATTCTATTCTATAAACATATAATTTAACCAATGCCCTACTGATGAGCATTTAGATTATTTTTTGCCATTATAACCACATCATATTAAAATCTTTACTTACATCCGTAATTATTTTTCTAAGAAGCATTACTAGAAGTGGAATTGCTGAGTCAAAGAGAACTTGCATTTTTACGGTCTTTGGTACTTATTTGCCAAATGTCCGACTAACTTTCTGAAAGGATCTACCAGCTTATACGCCTATCAGCTGCATCCATTTATTTGCATCTTAACATTAAGAACATCTTTTTTTCAAACATCTATTTCATAGACAAAAATATGAATTCATGGCCAGGTGCANATCTTTTTTTCAAACATCTATTTCATAGACAAAAATATGAATTCATGGCCAGGTGCAGTGGCTTACTTCTGCAATCCCTGCACTTTGGGAGGCTGAGGCGGGTAGATCACAAGGTCAAGAGATTGAGACCATCCTGGACAACATGGTGAAACCCCATCTCTACTAAAAATACAAAAATTAGCTGGGCGTGGTGGTGCACGCCTGTAGTTCCAGCTGCTTGGGAGGCTGAGGTACGAGAATCACTTGAACCAGGGAGGTGGAGGTTGCAGTGAGCCAAGATGGTGCTACTGCACTCCAGCCTGGTGACAGAGCAAGACTCCATCTCAAAAAAAAAGAATTCATGTCCTTTAAATTTGCATTTCTTTGATTGCTATTTACCTTGAACTTTAAAAATATTTATCATTGTATATGTCTTTTGAGTCCTTGATGTGTTAAGAATATTAAATTTTTGCTGGGCGCGGTGGCTCACACCTGTAATCCCAGCACTTTGGGAAGCCAAGGTGGGCGGATCACCTGAGGTCAGGAGTTTGAGACCAGCCTGACCAAAATGGAGAAACCCCATCTCTACTAAAAAAAAATACAAAAAAATTATCCAGGTGTGGTGGCACATGCCTGTAATCCCAGCTACTCTGGAGGCTGAGGCAGTAGAATCGCTTGAATCCATGGAGGCGGAGGTTGTGGTGAGCCAAGATGGCGCCATTGCACTCCAGCCTAGACAACAAGAGCAAAACTTTATCTCAAAAAAAAAAAGAATATTAAATTTTTGAGTGTTTTCTATTTTGCTTGTAGTATATGTCTGTTTAAGTGTAAATATTTTGAAACAGATTTAAGAAAGTATTTAACAGCATAAGGCCGGGCGCGGTGGCTCAAGCCTGTAATCCCAGCACTTTGGGAGGCCGAGACGGGCGGATCAGGAGGTCAGGAGATCGAGACCATCCTGGCTAACACGGTGAAACCCCATCTCTACTAAAAAATACAAAAAAAAAAAACTAGCCGGGCGAGGTGGCGGGAGCCTGTAGTCCCAGCTACTCGGGAGGCTGAGGTAGGAGAATGGCGTAAACCCGGGAGGCGGAGCTTTCAGTGAGCTGAGATCCGGCCACTGCACCCCAGCCTGGGCGACAGAGCGAGACTCCCTCTCAAAAAAAAAAAAAAAAAAAAAGAAAGTATTTAACAGCATAAAAGGTAAGAGGAAGGAAGGTAGTTTTATGTATGAGTACTTGATGTCAAAATGGTAGCCATTTTGTGTTTATGTGCTAGCCACATGTGTTTATCGAGCCCTTAAAATGTAGCTAGTGGCCAGGCACAGTGGCTCACACCTGTATTCCCAGCACTTTGGGAGGCGGAGGCTGGCGGATCACCTGAGGTCAGGAGTTCAAGACCAGCCTGGCTAACACAGTGAAACCCCATCTCTACTAAAAAATACAAAAAATTATCTAGGTGTGGTGGCAGGCACCTGTAGTCCCAGCTACTCGGGAGGCTGAGGCAGGAGAATGGCGTGAATCCGGGAGGGAGAGCTTGCAGTGAGCTGAGATTGTGCAATAGCACTTCAGCCTGGGTTACAGAGCGAGACTCCATCTCAAAAACAAAACAAAAGAAAACAAAAAATTAGCCGGGTGTGGTGGTGCATGCCTGTGATCCTATCTACTCTGGAGGCAGGAGAATTGCTTGAATGCAGGTGGTGGAGGTTGCAGTGAGCCGAGATCACGCCACTGCACTCCAGCCTGGGTAACAGAGCGAGACTGTCCCAAAAATAAATAAATAAATAAATATTTTTAAAAATTTGCAAACTAACATTCTATTTCATTATTATAAAGCTTTCCTCACATGAACTTAATAAAGCTTTCTTCTCTTTTTAAGGACTCAGGTAGAAGAGATGGGACTTGTTCAAATGAGTGCTACTATGTGATTTACCTTTCTTTGTGATATGATTGTGCTTAATTCAGCATTTATTCACATTCCCAAAATTTACCATTCTTTGACCCCTACTATGCTATTTTTACCACTCCCCAGAAGAGAATGGTAGTCAAGGTTCTTCAGACAATGAGGAAGTGAGCAGAGGAGTATGCTCTGAGGCTTTAGATACCTGAACATAAATTGAGATGACAAGAAAGCAGTATTATGGGGGTGAAGTTGTGGGCTAGGTAGTAATAGAAGGTAGGAGTGATTCTATTGGAAAAGTTCCTTGGACATTAAGAGAAGTCTCCAAAGTTGTGTTTAAAAAGGCCCCTGGGTTGGGAGGTCAAGGAGGGTGGATCATGAGGATCAAGGGATGGAAACCATGCTGGCCAACATGGTGAAACCCTATCTCTAAAAAAAAAAAAAAAAAAAAAAAAAAATTAGCTGGGCATGGTGGTGCATGCCTGTAGACCCAGCTACTCTGGAGGCTGAGGCAGAGAATCACTAGAACCCAGGAGGGGGAGGTTGCAGTGAGCCGAGATTGCACCACTGCACTCCAGCCTGGCGACAGAGTGAGACTCTGTCTCAACAGCAACAACAACAACAACAACAAAAGACCCCTGGGGCCAGGTGTGGTGGCTCATGCCTATAATCCCAGCACCTTAGGAGGCCAAGGCCGGAGGATCACTTGAGATTAGGAGTTCCAGACCAGCCTGGACAACATGGCAAAACCCCAGTTCTACTAAAAATACAAAAATTAGCTGGGTGTGGTGGCTTGTGCCGGTAGTCCCAGCCACCCGGGAGGCTGAAGCAGAAGAATCGCTTGAACCCTGGAGGCAGAGGTTGCAGTGCATCGAGATCTTGCCACTGCACTCCAGCCTGGGCAATGAAGAGAGACTCCAGCTCAAAATAAATAAATAAATAAATAAATAAATAAAAGTTAAAATAAAAAGGCCCCCTGGGGCCAGGCGTGGTGGCTCGTGTCTGTAATCCCAGCACTTTGGGAGGTCAAGGCGACCAATGACTTGAAGCCAGGAATTCAAGACCAGCCTGGCCAACATGGCAGAACCTGTCTTACTGAAAATACAAAAATTTAGCCTGACGTGGTGGCGCATGCTTGTAATCCCAGCTACCCGGGAGGGTGAGACGGGAAGATCGAGTGGATCCAGAAGGTGGAGGTTGCCGTGAGCCGAGATGGCGCCACTGCAATCCAGCCTGGGCAAAAAAGCAAGACACTGTTTAAAAACAAAACAAAACAAAACAAAACAAAAAACGCCGGGCGTGGTGGCTCACTCCTGTAATCCCAGCACTTTGGGAAGCCAAGGCGGGCAGATCACGATGTCAGGAGATCAAGACCATCCTGGCCAACATGGTGAAACCCTGTCTCTACTAAAAATACAAAAATTAGCTGGGTTTGGTGGCGCCTGCCTATAATCCCAGCTACTCCGGAGGCTGAGACAGGAGATGAGCTTGCACCAGGGAGTCGGAGATTGCAGTGTGTGGAGATGGCACCACTGCACTCCAGCCTGGCGACAGAGAGAGACTCTGTCTCAAAGACAAAACAAAAACCAAACAAGCCAGGTGTGGTGGCCCACTCCTGTAATCCCAACACTTTGGGAGTCAGAGGCAGGTGGATCACTTGAGGTCAGGAGTTCGAGACCAGCCGGGACAACATGGCGAAATCTCGTCTTTACTAAAATACAAAAAATAGCTGAGCGTGGTGGCATGTTCCTGTATTTCCAGCTATCTGAAGGCTGAGGCAGGATAATCGCTTGAACCTGGGAGAGGTAGGCTGCAGTGAACCCAGATTGTACCTCTGCACTCCAGCCTGGGCTACAGAGGGAGACTCCCTCTCAAAAAAAAAAAAAAAAAAGAAAGCCCCTGGATAAATTTTATATTTGAAAAGATGTGGACCAGATAGTTCACATAGTATTTTTATACCATTTAGATTTGCTCAAAAGCTCAGTTTGTACCATAATAGTGAAATAAGCACTGACAATGAAATGTGACATTTGTCAACTAAAAAAGCATTTTGTAAGTTGTACAAAGATTAGCTTAATGAAAAATTACCAGAGGATAAAATCTTGTGCTTCAGAGCCAGAATGAGAACAGATGGCAAACACGTTAAAGAAGGCTTAACCTACAAGAAGCCAGATTTAGGTCACTGCTGAGATGAAAATTAGAACAGGAACAAAGAAGACAAAGGAAAAGTAGGAGAAAAACATTAAGTAGAAAGGGTAAAGAGAAATTGAAGAAACAAGAAAGAAATTGGAAGTTTATTTGTTTCTGTTTTCAGAAATGAGGTCTCACTATGTTGTCCAGGCTGGAGTGCAGTGGAGCTCACAGGCACAATCATAGCATACTGCCAGGAACTCCGGGGGTCAAGGGATTCTCCTGCCTTAGCCTCCTGAGTGGCTGCGACTACAGGCACCCACTACCATGCCCCACTATTTTTCACTAAAAAAAATTTTTTTTGGCCAGGTGCAGTGGCTCAAGCCTGTAATCCCAGCACTTTGGGAGGCGGAGGTGGGCAGATCACGAGGTCAGGAGTTTGAGATCAGCTTGGCCAACATGGTGAAACCCCGTCTCTACTAAAAATACAGAAATTAGCCGAGCATGGTGGCACAAGCCTGTAGTCCCAGCTACCTGGGAGGCTGAGGCAGGAGAATCGCTTGAAGCTGGGAGGCAGAAGTTACAGTGAGCTGAGATCCTGCCACTGCATTCCAGCCTGCTGACAGAGCGATACTCTGTCTCAAAAAAAAATTTTTTTTTAAGAGATGTTGCCCAAGCTGGAAGATGTTTTTAAAAATAAAGTCGCTTATTTTCACAATATCTTCTGAAGGGGCTTGAAGTCTCTATTATATAGGTCTCGTAGCACCTTCTTACTTATTTTTAGTAGCACTCACAATTGATTATAAATAATTAATTGAGTAATTATCCATTTAATATTTGATTCTGTTCTGAAAGGCAGGGGCCATGTCTGTTTTGTTTACTTATATGTTCTTGTGGCATAAGCTAATTGCATAGTACATGGTTAATAAATATTGTTGAGTGAATGGATAGTATTATCCCACCTTGGCATACCTTATATTATTAATAATAGTGTAATGGTTATTTGCATACCCTCTAGAACTAGACCTCCTAGCATTAGAATTTTTTTTTTCTTTTGGAGACACGGTCTCGCTGCTGGTAGCTAAATCCTGGTCTCCAGGGACCCTCCTGCCTCAGCCTCCTGAGTAGTTGGGATTACAGCCTCAGGAGTGTCTAGCTAGAGCGTCAGAATCTTGGCACTACCAAAAACTAGTTGTGTGACCTTAGGCAAATTACTTAACCTTTCTGTGCTTTAATTTCCACATCTTTAAAATGGGGATAATAAAATTGTCAAATGAGCTACTTCATGTGAAACCCTTACAAAAGTGCTTTACACATGGTATCTGCTCAGTAAATTTTTTTACTATTAATATTTAATATAAGAGTAGTCAATAATACTTAGAAGCAAATACTACTTGATTTCAAAACCACGAATGGATGTCGTAATCTAGACTTTATCTCTCCTTCTTTTTTTTTATTTTCTTTTTTTTTCCATTCTGTAGCCAGGCTGGAGTGTAGTGGCGCAATCTCGGCTCACTGCATCCCCCGCCTCCTGGGTTCAAGCAATTCTCATGCCTCAGCCTCCCGAGTAGCCGGGATTACAGGCATGCGCCACCATACCCAGCTAATTTTTGTATTTTTAGTAGAGACGGGGTTTCACCATGTTGGCCAGGATGGTCTCCATCTCCTGACCTCGTAATCTTCCTGCCTCGGCCTCCCAACGTGCTGGGATTAGAAGCGTGAACCACGCCCAGCCTTTTTTTTGCTTGTTTTTTCGAAACAGAGTCTCACTCTGTCACCCAGGCTGGAATGCAGTGTTGCCATCTGGGCTCACTGCAACCTCCGCCTCCCAGGATCAAGCGATTCTCCTACTCAGCCACCAGAATAGCTGCAATGACAAGTGTGTGCCACCACGTGTGTCCAGCTAATTTTTGTATGGCGGGGGGAGGGGGGTTCACCATGTTAGTCAGGCTGGTCTTGAACGCCTGACCTCAAGTTTTCCACCTGCCTTGGCCTCCCAAAAGTGCTGGGATTATGGGCGTGAGCCACTGTGCCCAGCTATCTCTCCCAGTTTTAAAGCTTTGTGGAGTGGACAAAGATTTTTTTTTGTTTTTTTTTTTCAAGACAGAGTCTTGCTCTGCCCCTCAGGCTAGAGTGCAGTGGCATGATTTCGGCTCACTGCAACCTCCACCTCCCGGGTTCAAGTGAATCTCCTGCCTCAGCCTTCCAAACAGCTGGGATTACAAGCATTCGCCACCACGTCTGGCTAAGTTTTGTATTTTAAGAAGAGATGGGGTTTTACCATGTTGGCCAGGCTGCTTGCGAACTCCCGACCTCAGGTGATCCGCCCACCTTGGCCTCCCAAAGTGCTGGGATTACAGGTGTGACCCACTGCATTTGGACAGTGATCAAATTTTTTTTTTTTTTTTTTGCCTGTTTGTTTATATTATTTATTTATTTTTTGGAGATGGAGTCTCAATCTGTTGCCCAGGCTGGAGTGCAATGGTGCAATCTCAGCTCACTGCAACTTCCACCCCACTGGGTTCAAGTGATTCTCCTGCCTCAGCCTCCCGAGTAGCTGGGGTTACAGGCGCCTGCCACCATGCCCAGCTAATTTTTTGTATTTTTAGTAGAGACGGGGTTTCACCATGTTGGCCAGGCTGGTCTCGAACTCCTGACCTCAGGTGATCCACCCGCCTCGCCTCCCGGAGTACTGAGACTATAGGCGTAAGCCACCGCTCCAGAGATTGTGATGAGCTGTGATCGTGCCACTTCACTCCAGCCTGGGGGAAAGAGTGAAACTCCATCCCCACCCCGACCTCCAAAAAATAAATTAATAAAATAAATAAATAAATAAAATAATTGATATATGATACTGAAAAACTGGAAACAACTTCAATGTCTCGAACAAGGGATTAGTTTTTAAAAATGATATTGGGGCCGGGCTTGGTGGCTCAAGCCTGTAATCCCAGCACTTTGGAAGGCCGAGGTGGGTGGATCATCTAAGGTCAGGAGTTCAAGACCAGCCTAGCCAACATCGTGAAACCCCATCTCTACTAAAAATGTAAAAATTAGCCAGGCGTGGTGGTGGGCGACTGTAATCCCAGCTACTCGGGAGGCTGAGGCAGGAGAATCGCTTGAACGTGGGAGGTGGAGCTTGCAGTCAGCCAAGATTGTGTCACTGCACTCCAGCCTGGGTGACAGAGCAAGACTTGGTCTCAAAAAAAAAAAAAAAAAAAAGGCTGGGCGCGGTGGCTTACTCCTGTAATCCTAGCACTTTGGGAGGCCGAGGCAGGCGGATCACAAGGTCAGGAGATCGAGACCATCCTGGCGAACACAGTGAAACCCTGTCTCTACTAAAAAAAAAAATACAAAAAATTAGCCGGGCGTGGTGGCAGGCGCCTGTAGTCCCAGCTACTCAGTAGGCTGAGGCAGGAGAATGGCGTGGACCCCGGGAGGGGGAGGCTGCAGTGAGCCGAGATCGCGTCACTGCACTCCAGCCCGGAGGACAAAGCGAGACTCTGTCTCAAAAAAAAAAAAAAGGTATTGGCCGGGTGCAGTGGTTCAGGCCTGTAATTCCAGCACTTTGGGAGCTATGGCGGATTGCTTGACCCCAGGAGTTCAAGACAAACCTGGCCAATATGGCAAAACCACATCTCTACTAAAAATACAAAAATTAGCCAGGCGTGGTTGCGGGTGCCTATAGTCCCAGTTACTCAGGAGGCTGAGGCATGAGAATCGTTTGAACCTGGGAGGCAAAGGCTGCAGTGAGCCGAGATCGTCCCATTGCACTCCATCCTGGGCAACGAGAGTGAAACTCCATTTCAAAAAAAAAAAAAAAAAAAGAGTATAAAGCAGTGTTAGCTAAAATGAGAGAGCTCTATAAAATTTTATTTTATTTTATTTTTATTTTTTGAGACAGAGTTTTGTTTAAACTTAAGTCAAGAGGCCAGACATGGGTGAGCCTGTAATCACAGCACTTTCGGAGGCCCAAGCCGGTGGATTGCTTGAGCACAGGAGTTTGAGACCAGCCTGGGCAACATGGTGAAACCCCATCTCTACAAAAATTAGAAAACTAGCTTTGCGCAGTGGCAGTATCTTAGCCAATGAGGTCTATCTGAGGCGTGATTATTGCTAATTGAAAATTTTTCCCAATACCCTGCCATGATGACCTGCAATATAGTTGGCATTGGCAATTTTTGACAGTCTTTACAGAGACTGAAAAAAAAAGAAAGAAAGAAAACTTTGTCTAGTGGCACATGCCTGTAGTCCCAGCTACTCAGGAGGCTGAGGTGGGAGGATCTCTTGAGCCCAGGAGATCGAGGTTGCAGTGAGCCCTGATGGTGCTACTGCACTCCAGCCTGGGCAACAGAGTGATATCCTGTCTCAAATAATAGTAATAATAGTAGTAATAATAATAATATAAATTATGTGTCAACCAGACCCGACAGACTCCAGGCCTCTCTGAGTAAGTACTACATAAAATATACAACAAAGAAAAAACAGGGCTGGCATGGTGCCTCTCACTTGTAATCCCAGCATTTTGGGAGGCCAAGGAGGGAGGACTGCTTGAGCCTAGGAGTTCAAAACTAGCCTGGGCAACATGGCAAGACGCTGTCTCTACAAAATATAAAAAAAACTAGCCAGCGTGGTGGTGCACACCTGTGGTCTCAGCTACTACAGAGGCAGAGGTGGGAGGATTGCTTGAGACTGGGAGGTTGAAGCTGTAATGATCTGGGATCATGCCAATGCACTCCAGGCTGGGAAACAGAACAAGACCTCATCTCAAAAGAGAGAGAAAAAAGGACAGTCTATCTGCTTGTCCTGGAAAAATAGCAATTTCCCCTGATAAATACAAGTTAATGGTTAATTAATATTTCATTAATTTATTAAGAGGTAGTAACAAGGAAAATATATTGAAGGGTAAGAATTAAACTCTGCCATCAAAAAATCTTACCATCCAGGAAGGGAGAGAAGAGGAGTGTAAAACTACCCATGGTGCTACGAGGTAATTTCAAATAAATTGCAATGTGGCAATTGAGTCGAGGCTTTAAGCACTCGTAGGATATTCTCCCTCTGATTACTTGCTCAAAGTAGATGATTTAGAAAATATAGAAAAGTACAATAAGGTTTTAAGGCCGGGTATGGTGGGTCACGCCTGTAATCCCAGCAAGAAGGCTGAGGCGGGCGGATTAGGAGGTCAAGAGATGGAGACCTTCCTGGCCAACATGGTGAAACCCCATCTCTACTAAAAATACAAAAATAGCTGGGTGTGGTGGCACGCACCTGTAGTCCAAGCTACTAGGGAGGCTGAGGCAGAATAGCTAGAACCCAGGAGGCGGAGGTTGCAGTGAGCCAAGATCGCACCACTGCCTGGTGACAGAGCGAGACCCTGTCTCGAAAAAAAAAAGTTAAAAAAAAAAAATCACATGTAATTTTCCTACCAGGAGAGAACCACTACTAACACTTTAGTGTATACTTTCTCCCGTATTTTTTGTCTTTGCTTTTTAAAATAGTTTAAAGCGGTATGGCGCGGTGGCTCACGCCTGTAATCCCAGCACTTTGGGAGGCCAAGGCGAGTGGATCACCTGAACAGCCTGGCCTACATGGCAAAACCCCATCTATACTAAAATACAAAAATTGGCTGGACATGGTGGCGTGCGCCTGTAATTCCAGCTACTAGAGAGACCGAGGCAGGAAAATCGTTTGAACCTAGGAGGCGGAGGTTGTCACTCAGGATTTCCTTAGGCTGCCGGAAATTCGAGGTCTGGGCGAACCTTTTACTAGGCGCTTTAAGGAGCAGCGATAGGACACCGCGGCCGCCAATCAACCTCAACTGGAGGCAGTTGCACTCCAGCCTGGGCGACAGTGACTCTGCCTCAAAAAAAAAAAAAAAAAAAAAAAAAAAATGGCTCCCTTAGTAGAGCTGATGCTAATCCACTGTGTGCGCAGTTCCTATAATGTAACCAGAAGGACTGGCAGGTGACGGGGGTACGTAGGAGACAAGCCATTTTAAGAGGAGGGAAATTAAGGGAGCAGATTCGGAGGGATGGGCCAATTTTACTGGCACTTAAGATATTAGTGAGATGACTTGGGCCAGAGGCCGGGATTTTGCACTTCATTTACTTTTCATATTGGAGAGGAATAAGGAAGTCAGTTGGTTTGGATGGAATATGTGTTGTCTGAAGAAGGGTTTAATAGGCTGAGAAGCAGAGATGTCTACGAGGTAGCTGACATTCGAATCTGGACCTGAGAAAGGCTCTCGGGTTGGAAAAACGGCAGGGCTGGTTAGTTTTCTACACACTTTAACACGGCCTAGTCACCGCTGCTCCCTCCTCATTTTAAGTAAAGTTCTTTCTTTATTCACATTGCACGCCGGAGGCTTCATTTCGCGCTTTTTTTCTCCTAGGCCCGGGGCTAGGGCAAGTCCTTTGCACCCGTCACCTAACAACGCCCCTCAAGCCCTTCCCCGCCCCCGCGCCGCCGGAAATCCGAGGTCTGGCCGAACCTTTTACTAGGCACTCTAACGAGCAGCGATAGGACACAGCGGCCGCCAATCAGGCCTTCCAGATACCCGGATGTGAGACGGTGCGCGATACAAAGGCGAGTTTCCACCCAGAGGGTCGTCCGGTGCAATAGCCAATAAACATTCCCCAGACGATAAATGACAAGAAAATTAACCAGTTACAAACTAGTTTCTCTCACGCATGTGGAAATTCTTCTGCTTAGTCTAACCCACTGCCAATTGTGACTGGATATCATTGTGAGAAGCGGTTGAACTGTCTAATTAGGAGCGGGAGCGAAAAAACACACAGCCAATAGGAAGATTCTTAGGGATGGGGCGGGGACTAGGCCTTCGCCTCGGCGGCAGAGGAGACTCGGGGGCCATTTTGTGAAGAGACGAAGACTGAGCGGTTGTGGCCGCGGTGCCGACCTCGACCAGCAGTCGGTTTCTCCACGCCGAATCCGGGAGTAGGAGACTCAGAATCGAATCTCTTCTCCCTCCCCCCTCCTGGTAAGTGGAGAGGGCGGACGCAGGGAAGGCGCTGGGTTTTTTGGGAAGCGAGAGGGGGTGTGGGAGAGAATATGAGGGAACCCTTCCCCCTAACTAACCGGGCCCTCATTTATTCTGTTTGTTTTGGGGGATTAGGTCTGAAGCGGGAGGCGGTTTTACAGGCCTCAGCCTCTGCGTAGGTTTAACCTGGTGTCCTCTGGGCCACGATCGCCAGGGAAAATGCCCTTTTTTCGCTCTTCCTGTGTTAACGGCTGCTTTCCTTTCATTTTCTACGACCGCGAGGACTCCGGGATCCTGAAAATGAAGATCGCGATGTTCATTAATATAGTCGAAGTTAACATAGCGCCGATGCCTTCTATTACCTCGGTTCTTCTTACATGTAAAAATTGGGGGAGGGGGAGGGGGAAGGTTACCAAGTAGATGTATCGCGAGCCTTTAAATCCTGCATCGTGCCGCGTGGCCTACGAGAAAGGTTTAACAAAAGATTTAGCATTTTACTGATAACTTTTTATTTTATTCCTCTCTATGAGCAAATAATGGAGCTCGAAGTAGTTATTTTCACTTACGTTTGTAAAAGGAAATATTGTGTATAACTATATTAATAATTACAGCTGACTTTTCATCTGCAGGTTACAAAACACTTGAAATATATAAGTTAGTGGAACTTTGCTTGAGGTAGGTATTAACTCTCTTTCTCAGACAGAAACTGAGGCAGAAAAGTGTTGGTTGCTAGGGTCATAATTAAGTCAGTAGCAGAACTACTAAGGAATTTGACCACGAGGTCAGTCGAGTGGTTTTTACCTGGTTAATGGAATACCGGGTTCTAAAAGTACAATATTTGAATCTTTGCAAGAACCTGATGACGGAAACCACGAGGTAACTGGAAATTCCCAAATTGCGCTTAAGAAAAATACTACGAGACTTGAGAATTTGTTGTTAACGTAACTTCCTAAGTGTAAGATGACAAAATTTGACTTTCGGGTTATTCTGATGTTAATTTTCCCGTCCACCTAAACTTGGGCAAAAATTCACAGCTACATTTTATTAAGCAAATATTAACAGTGCTGTTATTTGCTCGGTGCTGAAATTTGATAAAAAACTTGTAAGTTAAAGTTACAGATCTTTAGTGTCACGTTCATTTATCTGGGAAATCGGTTTTTTAAATCCTCACATGAGATTTGGTTATTTTTTACAATCTGTTAATTTCACAAAAACTAAAGCTGTTAAGCACAGTTTAAACCAATTCTGCCGGGTAAGAAATTTATCTGTAAGGCAACCTATTTGATAGGAAGTAAAATAAGGGTCAAAAACATCGCGACCCCTTTAAGTTTAAATATATTATTACAGGAACTTAAAACTAAAGTTTATCATCGTGCTAAACTGTTAGGAATGAGGTAAAGGCAAAAATAGATTAATTGGGAAATCATGTAGTAAAAATGTTGGCAATGAGAAATGTCAGAAGTTAGTATTTAAGAACAGTTATTAATAGCTGAAATTGATTGACGGGCACTTTTCTTTGCCTTTGAGGTGTTAGAAATACGGGTTCCTTCCGACAGTATGTATATCAGATCAGTATGTATATCAGCGTACCAAAAATTCTTTAATATCAAGAACTGTTTGCCACGGCATTTATATCACAATTCCAGGTGTGTTCTCAACTGGATAGGCATTTAGTAACATTTTCGTATTGGCTAGCGTATTGGCTAGGGGGAAAAGTTGAAGGATGGCCAGGTTGCAGGTTTTCTGACCTTTTTTCCCCCCCATTCGTGTGCCACTCTTGGGAATACTTGGTAGTTGATGTTCCTTCTGTGGAGAATTTAAACAGCTTACGTTTGTAATTAAATCTCTTAGAGGATTTGACGTGGCATTCGACCTTGTTTTGGATGGAATGGCAGTGCGACACAAAGAATAAACTCAAATAGCTAGTTGCTCTAATTTTAAAGACTAAGGGGCAAATTATTAAAACTTAATATGTTGAATGTGAGGTGTTGAATAGGGAGTAAGTTTGCCTAGGAGGAGAAATAGATTTTAATCCTCCTTGCTTAAATAAGAGGACTTAGACTTTTTTTTTAAACTTATTTGAATTTTTAGTTTCTAATTCAAATTTTTCGTTGCCAGAAGACTAAAAACTGTACAGATACAGTCTTTTTAAAGCAGTTTTTTTTTGTTGTTGTTTTTTTTTTTGTTTTTTTTTTTTTGAGACGGAGTCTCACTGTTGCCCCAGGCTGGAGTGCAGTGGCACAATCTCGGTTCACTGCAGCCTCTGCCTCCCGGGTTTGAGCGATTCTCCTGCCTCAGCTTCCCAAGTAGCTGGGATTACAGGCGTGCGCCACCACGCCGGGCTAATTTTTATATTTTTAGTAGAGACGGGGTTTCACCGTGTTGGTCATGCTGGTCTCACTTCTGAGATCAGGCAATCCTCGTGCCTCCGCCTCCCAAAATGCTGGTATTGCAGGTGTGAGCCACGGCACCCGGCCCCAGTTTTCTAAATTAGTAGTAGTTACTACTATTCTTAACCACATTATTTCAGTCTTCAAATAATTAGTAGTTGTCTCTGGGGAGCATTATTTGCTCTTAATATGCATATTCTCGTATTCTCATTGGAAATGGGAAGCTTTTGGTTTTGTGTATACTACATTTACTAGAGGATTGGTGAGAACTAGAAAGTTGAGGTGTGGCATAACTACAGGTTTTCTCGATATTGAAAAATTTGGATTTATTAACATAAGAAATTTTGGTTTCTTAACCAAAGAAAATTTATTTTTCTTTAGTTAATAAGAAAATCTTACAAGAAAATTTGGTTTCTTAACCAAAGGAAAGAGGTTTCTTTGGTACATTTACTGTGATAGGTTATGTGTTTTTGGATTTATATTGTATCAGGAAAACATCATTTGGTGCTCTAACTTGATTCTGTCCCAGTACACTGGAAGGACAGGCACTTTGTTTAAAGAATTGATTCTAGAGGCCAGGCGCTGCTGCTCACGCCTGTAATCCCAGCACTTTGAGAGGCTGAGGCGGGTGGATCACGAGGTGGATCACGAGGTCACAAGTTCCAGACCAACCTGCCAATATGGTGAAACCCCCATCTCTACTAAAAATGCAAACAAACTGGGCGTGGTGGCGCTCGCCTGTAGTCCCGGCTACTCGCCTGTAGTCCCGGCTACTCGCCTGTAGTCCCGGCTACTCGCCTGTAGTCCCGGCTACTCGGGAGGCTGAGGCAGGAGAATAGCTTGAACCTGGGAGGCAGAGGTTGCAGTGAGTCATCGCACCACTGCACTCCAGCCTGGGCGACAGAGCGAGACCCCGTCTCAAATAATAATAAGTAATAATAATTGATTATAAACTGGGGAAGAGAGAGATTCCCGATTTAAAATCTTCACAGTGGTTCTCAAACGTTAGCCAACACCAGAATCAATAGGGCTAGTTAAAACAGATTGCTATGATCTATACCACCAGGTTTTCTAATTAAGTCTGGGGTGGGGCCTGAGAGTTTGAACTTCTGGTAAGTTCCAGGTGATGATGCTTATGCATCACTCATTCTGAGAGGGACCCCTTTAGAAGAAGGGATCCAAACTTCAGGCAGGTTTTGACAAATAATAACCTAGAGATACTTTTTTTAAAAACTACCTTTGAGCTTTATGTAAGGATACTTTTTTTTTTTTTTTGGGAGCCTCACTGTCACCCAGATTAGAATGCAGTAGCGTCATCCCAGCTCACTGCAACCTCTGCCTCCCAGGCTTAAGGGTGCCCTCAGCCTCAGTAGCCCTGCTAATTTTTTGTATTTTTGGTAGAGACAGAGTCATGTTTCCAGGCTGATCTTCAACTCCTGAACTCAGGTGATCCGCCTGCCCCAAGCCTCCCAAAGTGCTGGGATTACAGGAGTGAGCTACCCCGCCTGACCTCAAGGAATATTCTTGATTGAAAATAGTGCTAAAGTTGGTCTTTTTTTTTTTTTTTTTTTGAGACGTAGTCTCGCTCTGTCCCCCAGACTGGAGTGCAGTGGCGCAATCTTGGCTCACTGCAAGCTCCGCCTCCCGGGTTCACGCCATTCTCCTGCCTCAGCCTCCTGAGTAGCTGGGACTACAGGCGCCTGCCACCACGCCTGGCTAATTTTTTTGTATTTTTAGTAGAGACGGGGTTTCACCGTGTTAGCCAGGATGGTCTTGATCTCCTGACCTGGTGATCCACCTGCCTCAGCCTCCCAAAGTGCTGGGATTATAGGTGTGAGCCACCGTGCCCGGCCTAAAGTTGGTCTTTTTATGAGTGGTAGCTCTTCAGTTTAACATAAAATCTTGGGAGATACCTGAACTTCTTGATGTTGAAACATAGAATTAGTTTCTTTTCACATTTTTCTTTCCTTTTAAGCTTATGTCTTGTGGCACCTGTACAAAGGATTTGGTTGTGGTTGAACTATAAAATTACATATCTTGAAAATTGATTACCAGGTTTGGGCTGTGGCTCCAAATAAGAAAATGAAATGTTTCACCATAACTGTATTTCATAAACAGGAAAAGAACATTCAGATGTATATTTCCTACAATTCTTCAGACTTTTTCCGCAGTTTGTACATTCGTACAGTTTCACACATCAAATGTAAAAATTAACTGTCCTTCCTGCACTGTTCTACTTTTTAAAAATTTATGGTTTTAGTTACAGTACCTGTTGCTGCTGTAGTCATTCATGCATAGTTGGCTCAAGGAACACTTCTTTTTTTTTTTTTTTGAGACGGAGTCCCCCAGGCTGGAGTGCAGTGGCCAGATCTCAGCTTACTGCAAGCTCCGCCTCCCGGGTTTATGCCATTCTCCTGCCTCAGCCTCCCGAGTAGCTGGGACTATAGGCGCCCACCACCTCGCCCGGCTAGCTTTTTGTATTTTTTAGTAGAGATGGGGTTTCACCGTGTTAGCCAGGATGGTCTTGATCTCCTGACCTCATGATCTGCCCATCTCGGCCTCCGAAAGTGCTGGGATTACAGGCTTGAGCCACTGCGCCTGCCGGCTCAAGGAACACTTGTAAATGCTCAATTAAAAAAATTTTTTGAGACAGGGTCTCTTTCTGTTGGCCTGGCTGAAATGCAATAGCGTCATCAGAGCTCACTGCAGCCTCAAACTCCTGGGCTCAAGTGATCCTCGCTCCTCAGACACCTAAGTAGCTGGGATTACAGGCTACCACACCCTGTTAATGTTTTTTGTTTTTAATAAAGTCTTGCCACGTTTCCTAGGCTGGTCTCAAGCCATGCTCTACCCCAGTCTCCCAAAGTGTTGGGGTTACAGGTGTGAGCCACCACACCTGGCCTTAAAATATTTTAATTTCCTGAAATTTACAAAAGAGAATAAGACCTTATGGCTAAATTGAAAAGTGAGTGCAGCTAGTTCATTGTTTGCACAAGGAGCTACAGTCCAATTGTAGTTCTTATTTTAGCTGATGAAACAACCAGTTTGTCATGGAAATTATTTTAGTGTGGTATTGTGTACCAGATTTTTAGAATCCATAACTTGAAATTAGCTATACATGCTACATAGTAAACAGTGGACTACAGAAACAAAAGAAGTATTAACATAAGGATCTTAATTTTTTCACCTATTTTATGACCTTAAATATTCAGTAGCCATAGTAGTCTTATTTTATTCCATTTGTATTTTCGTTTTGTCAGTGAGTGAAATAATGTGCTCCTTATTTAAAACATCTTTCCCCCTAACAATAGAACCTATTAGGTCTTGTGGTTTGATCACTCACTGGTTTTGAAAATAGATCTAGAGTCATCACTAGTATAGATCTTCATGGTAGGCCATTCACCTTCAGTCTGTTACTCATAGTGGAAACTCCATGGGCTTTAAGTTTAAAACCCATGAATCTGCTTAATTTTCACAGTCTCAATATTTGACATTTGCTCACTATTTCACCTCTATTTGTTGGCCCGGTTTTTCTGTATTTTCTTTGCCCAAACTGCTCATTATCAAGATGAATATTTGGATATACTCTTTTTGAGACCCTCAAGGGCATATTGACATGGATTTAGTTAATTTTAGTCACCTATTGATGTTGAATTGTGAAGACAGTCACTGGTAGAGGTGATTCTATGGAGGCTGTCCCATCCCAGTGGAATGTTAATGCTTGACCAAAATGTGTTAGCTGCAATAGACAGATGTTTCTGTCTTGGGGGTTTAGGGCACAACATTTCTGAGGAACTCTGACTCAATCTGTCCCTTCTCCTTTCACAGGGCAGCAAGGCGAACCCCATCCCTACTCACTGGAGCTCAGCTTTGATTTTTAACCTCCCTTCCCCACCCTTCCAGAACACACACATTCCATTCCAAAACTGATTTTATAAAGACATTTTAAACATAATGATGCAACTTGGTGTGCACTACGGCAAATGTACAGGTGTTTTTTTTTTAATTGTTTCCAAAACCGGGACCTGGATTTAAGATGTAATTTTTAAAATTTCTATTTCTATTTTTTCTGCAGCAGTTGGGTTAGAGGAGGAGGAGCCTTTTAGCCTCTCATAAACTGACCTCTCTACTTCCTCGTGTATTTTTAAGATTGATTGATGATGTCGAAAGGGCTTTGCTTGTCTGCTACTGAAAACTTTATCCTTGCGGTTTTTGTGGAAACTGCTTTTGGAAAGAGAAAAGAAATGAACTTTACTGACTTGACATTTTTGCACCTCCCGTTTTTCTAATCTGGGCTATTTTTATTTTTGTTTTTTTACAGTGAGATTTTTTTGATCTTCAGCTACAGTAAGTTATTCCAATTTTTTTTTAACATTTTTCCTGACTTTCCGCTGATTTCCTTTTTATTGTTGTTACTAGTTACTATTACTTATTATTATTATTATTATATTAATACTTATGATGGTGATGATGATGATGATAATGACACTGATGATTTTTAACCGGATTAAAATCGAGTTTTTCTGAATGTTTCTAAGAATTTCTCCGGCCTCCTGATTGACTTTGGAGTTTTGCATCTTGGGAGAGAAAGCGAAGGCATTAGTATTTTTAAGTGGATTGATCACATAAACCTTTTCTCTCCCAACCCCACCCTTGCCCTTATCCCCTTCCCCACACTGAACAGAATTTTACTGGCTGTTAAGTCTATGACCTTATTTTTCCTGATCTTTAACTTAACTGTTTTAGAGCATCTCTGGACGTCTGTATTTTTAATTTTTTTTATTTTTGTTTTTTTATTTTTAATCTTTCATTTGTTAAATTTTTAAACTGTGCTGCAATAAAATGTGTGTGGTACTACTTAACACTTATGATCGTGATGGCATTTTCCCTGAAAGCCATCTTCCTCCTGTTTCCCTTGAAATCCCATCCTGCTTTTCCTGTACACTACCCCTCACAAACCACAAGCTGCAGCAACATGGATGCCCAGCCTGGAGCAGCAGCAGCCAGGATGACCTGGAGCCAGGGGGGCCTTCGGAACAGATGCACACCCTTCCTGGGTGATGGTAAGAGGTGTGAGGTCCACTTGGATTCATTACAAAGACTAGGAAATAAACCCATTTAACAGTTTAGCTGATGTGTATAGGTCATAGCCTCTGGAAGTGTTTGGATTAAGCGTTTTGTATGTGCATCTTGAAGTGTTTCCCAAGGGGGACCACCTCAGTTATTTGTAAACTAATGGAATAATAGGAGTTTCTAATTAACTTGGGCTGATTAGAACATTTTGGGTACTTGGAAAGAGCAGCTGAAGTTTAAAATGAAAGTGGCTTGCATTAATGATTAGTAACAAGGCAACGTATTGGGGAATCCTTTTTTTTTTAGATTATTACAAATTAGTAAACATTTTCTGTCATTTAACGTATTTCTTGGGTTCATGACATTTTTGGATTGTATTCTATTTAGACTTTTTATCTCATTAAAATTTCACAAGAGTCAAACCACAAGAGATACAACATAATTAAAATGCTGTCTCACTGGAAGGTTTTTAAAAATTTGAAAAAAGGTAGGCTTTTTGACCTCACAAAGCAGGGAACTCTGTTTAACCTATACATCCAAATCGGGAACCATCTCAGGCTGACCCCTTTTACAATGGTGACTCAAGGCCCAGCTAGATTTTGGGAATTCTAATGTGAATTCATAGAATTCCTAATGGTAAGAAGGAATGAATTCTGTGTTATTCACAGGAATCGTGTAGAGATTAATAAAGATGTGGATAGCCAAAGAGTAAGATAACCATTTTAGAGTTGCTCTGATAGATTTCAAGCTGGGGGATAATTAGATTTTATTTTAAAATATTTCTATTTTTTATGGAGACAGTCTCACTATGTTGTCTAGGCTGGTCTTGAACTCCTGGGCTCAAGCAGTCCTCCTGCCTTGACACCCCAAAGTGTTGACGTTACAGGTGTGAGCCACTGCACCTAACCTGGAATAATTTTTTGAAGGCATATTCGGTACTGTTGTATTAGGGTAAATCACAAACTTGCCCCCTTATATCATACTTGGATGAAAAGGAAAATCTAGTTTAAGTGAAAACCAAAGGTACACTCAAAACAGAATGGGAGAAAGTTAAGGAAAAGATTCCTGGAGGTTATCTAGAAAAATAATGGGAATCTTTTTATTTTTTAAATAGGTGCAAGTTTTATTGATGCCCTCTATTGTATGAGAGCTATTTTTTCTACTTCTTTGCTGCTGTCAATATATGGAAGCTGTTCACTATAGGTTTAGTTAGATTTACTCCTTGTTAATTCTACAAATTTATTGTTTTTATGGGACATGTTCTGTTTCGGGATATAAAACATAGTTTATTATGTTTACGGGCTTTGCAGCTTAGAGAGACTCATGAATGAAATAATGTCCATATATGATGAGAGGTAAATACCGATCCTATAGAAGCATGCTGAAATAAGCTAGGGGCATTGGTAAGCCTGCAGTCACAACTAATTGGAAGGCTGAGGCAGGAGGGTCCTTTGGCCCAGGAGTTGACAGGCTTTAGTGTGTGATATGATTATCCACTGCACTCCAGGCTGGGCAACATAATGAGACCCCATCTCTCTCTCTTTTTTTTTTTTTTTTTTTTTTGAGATGGAGTCTCGCTCTGCCGCCCGGGCTGGAGTGCAGTGGCCGGATCTCAGCTCACTACAAGCTCCGCCTCCCGGGTTTATGCCATTCTCCCACCTCAGCCTCCCCAGTAGCTGGGACTACAGGCGCCCGCCATCTCGCCCGGCTAGTTTTTTTGTATTTTTAGTAGAGACGGGGTTTCACCGTGTTAGCCAGGATGGTCTCGATCTCCTGACCTCGTGATCCGCCCGTCTCGGCCTCCCAAAGTGCTGGGATTACAGGCTTGAGCCACCGCGCCCGGCCTTTTTTTTTTTTTTTGAGACAGAGTCTCGCTCTATTGAGCAGGCTGGAGTGCAGTGGTGCAATCTTGGCTCACTGCAACCTCTGCCTCCCAGGTTCAAGCGATACTCCTGCCTCAGTCTCCCGAGTAGCTGGGACTACAGGCACAGACCACCATGCCTGGCTAATTTCTGTATTTTTGGTAGAGACGAGGTTTCACTATGTTGGCCAGGCTGGTCTCAAACTCCTGACCTCTTGATCTGCCTGCCTCGGCCCCCCAAAGTGCTGGTATTACAGGCGTGAGCCACTGCGCCGGGCCTTAAATTTTTGTGTTTTTTGTAGAGACCCGGTGAGACTCCATCTCTTTTTAAAAAAAGAAAGCATGAGGCCGGGCGCGGTGGCTCAAGCCTGTAATCCCAGCACTTTGGGAAGCCGAGATGGGCGGATCACAGGGTCAGGAGATCGAGACCATCCTGGCTAACCCGGTGAAACCCCATCTCTACTAAATACAAAAAACTAGCCAGGCGAGGTGGCGGGCGCCTGTAGTCCCAGCTACTCAGGAGGCTGAGGCAGGAGAATGGCGTGAACCTGGGAGGCGGAGCTTGCAGTGAGCTGAGATCCGGCCATTGCACTCCAGTTTGGGCGACAGAGCGAGACTCCGTCTCCCAAAAAAAAAAAAAAAAAAAAAGAA